>NW_022060747.1:0-89395 GCF_003285725.1 Scaptodrosophila lebanonensis | reverse complement strand
TTTCTTCATCCATCACACACTTCTGGACATTTCATCATTCTCTGCACATTAATTTTGGGACTCTTGGAATCCTGCCAAGCGATTCATCATCATTCAATTTACACTCATATTCATACATTACATCACATCTTTACACATATTTAAAAATTGAACAAATCTTTTTAATCTGGGATAACTTATTTTCCCGCTGCCAACCATAGCATATCGTTTGCTTACTCCGCCTATACTGATTTCGTTGACAAGGATTCATCTTCCTGCGCAATCACACCTCCTGTATTCGGACGCAAATCACACTTATGGATTGTTTACCTGTCTACCATCATAATTCTGGATTTATATTTAATTCAAGTAATGTATCTTGCTGCCACACTCACTCAAAGGATTTGTCATTTACACATAACATCTTCCTCTCTTTAAATTATTTATCCGCAATATTACACAAAACACACATCACATTATATCATATCAAAGCTGCCCAATTAATTCACACAATTCTTAACCAATGTCCAATAAATTTATAAAATCTCATATTAACTAATAAATTACCCAATCACTCATAAAAGTTTATATACATTAATTGTTCCAACATACACACTCCAATTTAATTCATTCTACCAAATAGATTAATACCCTATTTATAAACAATAACAAACAAATAATTTACCCATAATTTATTTTAATATAAATTCTATAATCCTACACATATAATACAATATACAATAACACACACACTCGCGCATTATTAATTTCTTAAATTTCACACAACAAATTCACAAATAATCTACATAACTTATTTATACATAACTGAACCCAAATACATATCTTAATTCCAAATTATAATCTTTAAACCAAAATAATTGAGTTTTCGTATTTATAAAGTTATTAAAATAATACCAAGAACAAATTAAATCCATAAACAACTATATTATTGCTACACGAATAAAGCATTACACAATTCATAACTCGTAATTCCCGTTTTGTCATTAAATTACCCACAACCAATTTACAAATAATCTATATTATTCAATAACTTATAATAACTTAAGCTAGAAATTCATACCAAGTCTTATACCGGATCCCTCCGCATTCATCCTCCATTTATACACCCAACACAACAGTACTTCATTTACCATCTTCACGTCGCACGCAATTTACTCATCTCTACACATCTACGAATACACATCCTCCCGGCACACCCTTCTATTAAGCATTTTCACTAATTTCTTCTAAATCTTCTTTTCACCGGATTGGACCACCATTTGCCATCGCTCTTCTGTCGCCTTATGGATTTTCCTGCATCATTCTTCATTCGCCATACCGGCTCTTGGCTCTGTATAATCCCGCCCACTGCATTTGTTCCTGCGCCATATTCTTATTATATACTTTTCATAATATTGTTTTTTACCTACCAAATCTACACGATTCCAAATATTATCTTTCAAAATTGTTAAATTATCATTCATTTTTGTTAAATCTTCTTATTTACACATCATTTTTGCCTACCAAATCTACACGATTTTAAATATTATTTCTTTCATAATTGTTAAAATTACCATTCATTTATTGTCAAATTTTCTTATTTACAAATTATTTATATACTCTTCATAATATTATTATTATTATTTTTACATACCTAATCTACACGATTTCAAATATTATTTCTTTCAAAATTATTAAATTTCATTCATTGTTAAATTTTCTTATTTACATATTATTTATATACTTTTCATAATATTGTTTTTCTTTTTATCTACCAAATCCACACGATTCCAAACATTAGTTCTTTCAAAATTGTCAAATTTTCATTCATTTATTGTTAATTTAATCATTTACATATTACCTTGTATTACTATTATTCAATTTGTTTCTTCTAATTTTTAAATAACATGTATTACCACCTAAGCTTACAACAATCTTTACATTATATCACTTATATGGTGCCCCTTTGAGGGAGGGGGCTCCTTATCATCATCGCTCCGGCCTTTTTTCCCGCTTTCCCTCCATCTTATCAACCTGGAAGGATCTAGGCGCTTTGCTTGCGCTGTTGCCTCCTCTCGTCTCAAGCACACAAAGACCTGTAATGGATTAGTCATAAGATTTATATTTTAAGCAACTGTTGTACCCATTTACCTGGCCTGTGCGTCACAATAAAGAATGTATATATATAAAAAATGTACTGATACACCAAATAATCATTGAAGAATAATTTTCTACAGAATTAAATCTGTAATAATTGCTGTGTGTTGCTGCGTTTTTATTCTCCGGGTGATCTTGCGCGCCTGGTGCTGTGTTTCCTTTGTGGGGACCGTGTCTGCCTAGTCGCGGTGCCCAGACGTGTTGGCTGTTTTCAGCTGCCTGTCTGCGCCACTGGCCGTTTGTGTGTTGGCCACGTGTCCCTTTACTTAGATTCACTGTGCTAGTGTTGGTAGGATTACGTGGTTAGAGTGCGTGACTGTACCAGCTCTCAACCTTTGCTCCGTTTGACCTTCAGTTGTCACTTGACCTTCAATTGACTTTCACCTGAACTTGATTCATAATAATTTTTTATTTTTCTCTTTTCTGCTTAATAGATTGGCATTCGGCTTTTTGTGCGCTTTGGGCTGCCTGTGTGTGGGGATCCTTTCTGCCGGATTTTTCCTGGCCGTGACTGGTTTTTGGGCGCTTCAGTGTGTTGATGTATGGTATTGACTCCTCAGCTTAGAGAGTTGGATCTTATGTGCACATGCTGGTAGAGTTCTGACTTTGACGCGTGTACGGGTTCGGTAGGAGAATATTTTTCCGCACAGTGTGGCTTTTGGTATCGTGATTATGCCGCTGTGTCGGTTTATTTATGCAATTTATTTCATATTTAAACAAACTATAAAATAACTCGACTATAAACTTATTATTTCGTACAATTTTCTCTTTTCATAATGAATCAAGAAAAATATACACTGGTCACTGCTAAACCCAAAAGAAGCCCTAATCGGCCTCAATTGGTTACTTCAAATGTTCTGCTTAGTGGAGGCTCTACTAAGCCTGCAACTCTCTCATCATCTCCAAAGGAGGATAATCGCAAAAATGAACCATCTTGTTCCACTCCCAAAACGGATTCTCATCCTGCTATCAACTCGTCTACAGTTACACGTCGTTCTGTAAACGCACAACTTTCGGCTCAACCTAATAACTCTTCTGTTAAGGCGGCCGCAGCATCAGGCAATAATGCGGCTGCACTTTATATGCGCGCAAATACTACTCACATTTCTCCTAAAACCAGACGAGTTCGCGCCAGTGTTGCTGTGCGGCGCATATCTTCCTCAGCGCGTACTGCCCAGCACGATGTGCAGAGGCTGGATGCCCACGACTCCCTAAATCCTGACTTAATTGAGCTCGTTAGTGATGAGGGTGATATGTCCGGCGACTTATCTCCTGGAGAAGATGCAACGGTTCTTCCAGCTTCACCACAACCAAACCAATTACTGTCCTCTTTCACATCTGATCACGGAAACTTGTCAGCTGTGGCTCCCTTGGATTCTGTGGCTCCTACTGCTCAACAAGCAAGTAATTCAATGGATCAGGGTAAGCCTGTACTTTTTCATATTACGTCTGGTAAACCACCCCCAATTCAAGTTGAGTGCGAGGATGCCTCTAATTTATTGTCCTCACTGTCCACTGTAGTTCAACCAGAACATTTTTTGTTAAAAATGGGTGCCCCTGGCAGCGTGTGGATTCACGCTAAGATCCCTGAATCCTATCGTCTAATTATCCAGCATCTTGACGAACATGATGCCAGATATCATACTCACCAACCGAAAGAACTCAGGCCCCTACGCGTTTATATTAGGGGGTTACCTCGCTCCACTTCTACGGATTTTATTAAAAATTCGCTCATAAATCAGGGCTTTGATGTGGTGAGCGTCCACAATCCCACTTTTAAAGACAAACGTAATCCAGATTCTGCGGCTAAATATTCGCCTAACGCCTTCTATGTTAACTTAATCAATACTCCCAAAAATGAGAAAATATTCCTTGTTAAGAATATTGGAAATTTCATAGTTAATGTTGAGGCAACTGTCAGAAACACTAGCATTCCGCAATGTAAAAGATGTCAGAAATTTGAACATACTGCCAAATTTTGTAAACACAATCCTAAGTGTGTCAAATGTGGTAAAGACCATCTTTCCTCTTCCTGCACTAAGCCTCCTGACACGGATGCCACGTGCGCCAACTGCAACGGCTCTCACACTGCCAGTTATAATGGTTGCCCAGTTTTGGCCGCCATTAGGGCTCGACGTAACAAAACTCACCAACTTCCGGCTCGTACGCTCGCAAAACAGCTTGCGTCTGTCCCAACTGATCGAGAAAATTTTCCTCCTCTTCCTATACCGTCCACAGTCAGAAAAAATCCCCAAGCGGCTGATGCTTCTTTTAACACCCAGTTCGCAAATTTTGTTTCGAATAATCTCCCATCTGCTTCTTCTGTTTTAACTTCTCCTCCAGCTACAAATGCACCTCCTTCTGGCGACAAACAGGCCAAATCCAATCCTCCGCCGAGATCATATGCTGATATGGTGCGATCACTCAGTAACAAATATATTCTTGCTGACGTTCCATTTCAATGGCAAGGCCAGAAATTCCCCAGAATTATTGGCAAAATTCCTGTTGACTCTTCAAACCCCGACACAGTTACACATCAGAGCCCCACAGTTTATAGGGTTCCTTCACAAACTGACGCTCAATACATGTCTAGTCTTCCTGACAAGGAATATCGTACCTTTGTCTCCAACACGTTGGACTATCTTCAATTTCAAATTACTACGTTTCAATCTCAACTAACGGCCTCCTTTTCCAGGATGGAGCAGCTCGTTTCACTTTTACTTCCCTCCAAACCAAATGAGTGACACAATTAAAATATCAATTTGGAACGCTAATGGCATACGCCATAAACTTCATGATATAGAACTCTTTCTTAGAAGCAACAACATCGATATAATGTTAATCTCGGAGACTAAACTCTCCCCAAATATTTCTATTTCAATTCCTGGTTTTAAGTTTCTCTTTTGTTATAACTCTCATACTCGCCCCGTTTCTGGAGGTTCTGCAATCATAATCTCTGATAGAATTCCCTTTCAGCCCCTTCCTTTTATTTCTGAAGACTACGCTCATATTTGCCGCATGGTGATAAACACCTTTATCGGCCCTATCACTATCTCAGCATGCTACTGGCCACCAAATCAAATGGTCTCTCATTCATTTTTCTCCCAACTCTTTGATCAGCTTGGTGATAGATTCCTCGTGGGTGGTGACTGGAATGCCAAGCACCGCTTGTGGGGTAACTTTAGGAGCTGCCCTCGCGGTCTTGCCCTTGCTGATTCTATTCTATCTTCTAGCACTATTAATATACTTTCTACTGCCGAACCTACTCATTTCCCGCGCAGTGGCTCTACACCATCTGTACTCGATTTTGCAGTAACTAAAAATATTCCTCACTCTCTAATGAATATTTCTCGCCTTTTTGACCTAACAAGCGATCATGTTCCTTTAATTATTACACTTAATTTTGGCCTTTCTGCTATTTTTTCCCCCTCCGTTTCTCCATCATCTACCAACTCAATTTTATTTACTAAATACACCAACATACAACTGTTCAAAACTCACCTTAGCAACAGCATTAATCTAAATATGGACATCGATTCCACCGATGACATAGATGATGCTATTGATTTATTCACTGCCAAACTACGCACTTCTGCCATTGCAGCTACTCCGTCTACCAACTCACCATTCTTCCATCGCTCCCCATTTTACCGACCTCCTTTAAAAGCTGAAGCCCTTGAGCTTGCCCGCCTCAAGCGACAACTTCGTAAGCTATATATTCGCACCCGTTCCCCAATACACAAATCTGACTGGCAATTTGTGTCACGCATTTTGTCCAATTTTCTCAAACGTATTCGTTCGGCACACTTTAATTTCATACTGCAGAATGCTGACCCTACTAAAAAAGGTGGCTTTAATTTATGGCGTGCTACGAAACACCTCAAATCCCAGCCACATATGGTGGCCCCCATCAAGGATTCTGCAGGAAACTGGTGTACTACTCCTCTAGAAGTTGCGGAAGCGTTCGCAAATGAATTAGAGTCTCGTTTCACCCCTTTGGACTTTGCTTCTGAGGCCCAAACTCAACGTGTGACTGCGGCACTTAATGACAACTCAAACGAAGTTTTACCACTTACTCCTATTCGTCACGTCAGTCCATCCGAATTAGTTAATCATATAGCCAACTTAAAAATTAAAAAAGCCCCTGGCTTAGATAACATCTCAAACCGGGTTTTGCGCTGCCTTCCCCACCGTGCCATCATGTTTCTAGTAAAACTTTTTAATGTCATGCTGCGGCTTCGTTATTTTCCAAAACATTGGAAATGCGCGGCTGTCAGCATGATTCCTAAATCTGGGCGCTCTTTAAGCCAACTAAAGGACTATAGACCCATTAGTCTTCTATCGGCTCTTTCCAAACTTTTTGAAATCGTTATGTCCGTCCGTCTAAATGATATTCTTGAACTTAGTGACATTATACCCGATCACCAATTTGGATTCCGTAGGGAACACAGTACCATTCAACAGGTTCACCGCATTGTTAACCATGTGCACCTCACTTTCTACAACAATCAATTCACCTCGGCCGTTTTCCTGGACATCGAACAGGCTTTCGACCGAGTGTGGCATGACGGCCTCCTCTTCAAGCTTAAAGCATTTTTATCTCAGCCATTGTATGAGCTATTCAAATCCTATTTGTCTAATCGCTCCTTTTGTGTCAAGGAGAGGGGCATTCTATCATCAGTGCGTCCAATTAGAGCTGGTGTCCCCCAGGGAAGCGTTCTCGCACCCACTCTTTACAACATATTCGTCAGTGATATGCCAACTCCTAGCTTTCCCAGATTTTCCCATAGTAGAGCCCTTATTGCCACTTATGCTGATGACACCGCTATTCTTTTTAGTCACACAAACTCCTCTGTATGTACCAATATGATGAGCTGTTTCTTAATCACTTTTTCTGACTGGGCAAAATCCTGGAATATAAAAATCAATAGTAGTAAATCCTCCCATCTAGTATTTACACGACGGAGTGATAACATACCCAATGTTAAATTGGACAATGTGGTCATTCCCCGTAAACCCATTGTGAAATATCTAGGATTACACCTGGATAGAAAATTGCTTTGGCATAGTCACATTCGTTCAGTGAAATTCTCACTTATCTCTAAAATACGCAAATACAGTTGGCTCCTAAACTCTCGTTCTCGCTTAAGCACACGCAACAAACTTTTAATCTACAATCAAATTATTGCGCCCATTTTCCGGTATGGTATAGAATTGTGGGGATGTGCTGCTGATGTGCACATTCGTATAATTCAAATAATCCAGAATAAAATTCTGCGCCTCTGTACCAACGCTATTCCTTTTGTAAGGAACTCGCACATTCATGCTGCCTTTAACATTGCTTCGGTATGGGACCAGATCAACCTTCATTCCAGCAGGTATAAGGATAAAATCCAATCGCATGATAATCCTCTTGTACGTAATCTATTTTCCACATTTATAGGAGGTGTCTTTCCTAATCGATATCGTCCACATGATCTCCCAAATAGAATCCCTCCCTCTGACAAATATTAGCTCGTTACCATTTTCATAAAGTCAATGAAAAATAATATAAAATAAATTAAATGTAAATTCTCTTCCCAATGGATTTTATTTTTATTTCCTTTATTCTTACCTTAAATTTACAATAAGAGAAAACATTCATCTGAATCATTCATTTTTGTTAATTTCCTATTGAAATTAGTTCCTGCCTATAAATTGTTATTCTTCTTAGCCAATTGCACATTTTTCCATTCCCACGTCTATAGATCTACTACTTAAACTAAACGGCTACTACATAATGTACACGTCGCTCTCCCACAATTCATAGCCACAAAGTTCTCTTTAAGTTACACAGCAACATTGTGCTTACTTATACATATACACCGCCCATTTGTGCAGTATATCTGTCCTCTTTTCAGTATGGTTTTTTCTCTCTTTCTCTCGATTTGAATTTATATTTCCCCTTTTTAGCAGGTGCGTTACTGCTGCCAGAGGCTATACTTGAAATTTTTTCCGCTGTCAGCGGAAATTCAACTCTCCAAGCCTTTATCTGCAAACAAACTGATCTTCATGCTGGTTATCGAACGATGTTTTATCCACTGGCATGGGAATATATCCCAGCACAAATCTTACCTTCCTCTGCTGTTTATTTTTATTCATTTTGTAATACTTTTTGTCTATTAACTTGAATTGCCAACTCTTATTCTTCACTTTTTCATCTTCTGTCGTACCTTGCAAGTCAAACGGCTACTACATAATACTTTTTCGTTCCCTCACAATCCAAAAGTATAATTTATTATTTTGTTCTGCATTCTCTAGTTTATTTCTTTTTTATATTTCTTTTCACAATTATTAAATAATTCATTTTGTCGTTCCCTTTTTTGCATTTTCATGCATTTTACTTAATTCTGTAATAAATAATTAAATTACTTATCTAAACTCATCCACATCAACTTTATGCCCATATTGTACATACTTACTTCCTCAGTAAGAAAATACATTTACACATGCGTCACTGACCTATGCAACTAACCATTCATACTCATATATTTTTCACAAAAGCTTATGGCTTACGCTCGCAAAGGGCGTTCACCTACGTTACTAGCCTGCTCCGAACTACAGCTGTTTAAAATCGGCTCTCCCACAGCCTCTCTTGGTTGTATTACCCCTCTCACTCTCTTTCAACATACTGTTGTTCTTTTCTTTCTTCCGTTGGTAACTCAGTACCATTTCCCCTCATTTACTTTTGTTGATTAATTGATTCGCATATTTATTTTGTTCATACAACATTCTTAAGTTAACTTTTATTGCACAATTTATCCAGTAATTTATTCCTCTTGTTGTTTTTCTTTATAAATTTTCTTACTGAGCATAATTAATCATGCCTCAATCTAATCTGCTCGTTTTTTACCTTTATTTTTTGCTAACGATGTGCTGCCTGTTGCCGCTCGCATTTTTTCTTCCATACTAATTTCTTTTTGTATGGGGCACCTTTGTGCGGCACGTTTGCGCTTCGTTTGCAACAGTATTCTCTGTTATATACATTTTCTTCCAAATACTTTTATATTATTGGGGACTATGTTTCCGACCTGCTTGTTGACTGTGCACAACTTGTTTTTTGGTCTCGAACTTTTCCTTCAATTTTTATTCATACATATTCATTAACTGCTTCTTTATGTGTGGCTTCAGCTGACTTGCGCTTGTATATGCTGACAATTTCAGCGATATGATAAAGCGCGTCTTGGCCTAGGCCACCAAAATTATTTCTACTCAAATTCTGGGTCTTTTGTGCTCTTACCTACCAATGTTGCTAACAATTTACATCTCTCCTCTTTTCTATTCTCTATCCTCTTTTTCCTCGCCTTGAGTGAAATAATTTTGCTTTTGAGCCTTGCCTCCGTTACACCAACTTTGTTGCTTGATATAATTCGACTCAACTGCCTACTTAAGCCTCTCTCGCCTTTGTAGAGCTTTTCTGTCTGCTAACGGCACTATTCCACTGGTACACCCAGTATCCAGTGTGGTGGTTGTCAGCATAAACTTTGTTCTTCAGTCGGGTTATTTGTACTGAATGGCATGCATGTGCTTCTGCTCTGTACTGATACACCAAATAATCATTGAAGAATAATTTTCTACAGAATTAAATCTGTAATAATTGCTGTGTGTTGCTGCGTTTTTATTCTCCGGGTGATCTTGCGCGCCTGGTGCTGTGTTTCCTTTGTGGGGACCGTGTCTGCCTAGTCGCGGTGCCCAGACGTGTTGGCTGTTTTCAGCTGCCTGTCTGCGCCACTGGCCGTTTGTGTGTTGGCCACGTGTCCCTTATCTTCGCGCTGCGCCTGTGCTGGTGGGATTGCCTGGTGTGAATGTGGTACATACATACATTTTCTTCGGACACTCTATTCTATCTGGTATTTGTCCTCTCTCTCATACTAACCTAAACTAATCAATTCAGTTTCTCAGCTCCACAAATCCATGTTTATGGATTCTGGCCAGTATTTTGTCTTCACGCGCTTGCAAACTCTATTTGGTTGCCTACACTGATTGACTGCAAGTTCGGCTGCTTACCTTTACAGATAGCAAATACACTATCTCTGCTGCTTGCTGGCTCCCACTATTCTGATTGCCTTGGACATCTATGCACTATTTCCATCTGGTGTTGTGCATTTATTTTTGGAGTGCTGCACCACTGTACCTGCACTTACATGGAGCTGCAGCCATCACTTTTTCCCTGCACCGATGTCGCATCTTCATGTTATTATCATCTATATTCTGTACATAAATAAATATGCCCTCACGCTTTGGTTACTACCGTAATCTTTCGGCCTGGAACATCTGGATCTGCTTATTCTCGCCTCTCTGTTGGGTGTGCCGCAGCGTGGGACTCACTCTCAGCCGCCAATACTTAGCCACCCGTTTGAGTGCTATCTGTTTTCTCCATTGGATTGCTGTTTTCTCTACACCTATGCTATCTCTGCATTATTTGTGTTTTGTCAGTTACATGCTGGAACTCCAGGATTTGGACTTACTACGACAATTTTGGTATGAATCATAGCGAATAAAACATAAATAACTTTTCATAACTTTATTATTCATATAAATCAATTTTTTATAATTAACTAGCGCATATGCATTTAATAATATTATCCAAACACCACTTAAATCACATTTTATTCAAAATACATAATCTTTACTATTCACCATTTCATCATTATTACACTTTTCATCAATAATATACTTGTTAACCAAAACAATTATTCCACTTATAATAATTCTTACATAATACACACACTAATCAATCTAAATCATTTGGAACACTTAATCTACTTAACTTATCACACATCTGTAACTCATTAAACTCACATCCTCGGATCTTCACAATCATCTGGCTTACGTATCGTCATCAGCAACTTTGCTCCGTTTTTCCGCAAAACTACTGCATTTTGCCCTCACGCTGTCTGCTGCCCATCATGGATCCTTCCTTCTGCCTCCGTCTTCAGTACGCTCCTGCTGCACGCCCATCTGCACACATATCTGCATAAAACAAAAAAAAATAATAACTTTTTGTCATTTATACACATATACTTATTAATGCAATCATGCTTTACAACAATTCATAAACGACAGATTCATACTGATAATTTAACTAATATAATTAACAATAATCTATTCGCCCACACACCTGTGGTAACCGTCCGGGAATTTTTTCCCATTAATCCCCCCGCCGCTTCATTTTTCTTCATCCATCACACACTTCTGGACATTTCATCATTCTCTGCACATTAATTTTGGGACTCTTGGAATCCTGCCAAGCGATTCATCATCATTCAATTTTACACTCATATTCATACATTACATCACATCTTTACACATATTTAAAAATTGAACAAATCTTTTTAATCTGGATAACTTATTTTCCCCGCTGCCAACCATAGCATATCGTTTGCTTACTCCGCCTATACTGATTTCGTTGACAAGGATTCATCCTCCTGCGCAATCACACCTCCTGTATTCGGACGCAAATCACACTTATGGATTGTTTACCTGTCTACCATCATAATTCTGGATTTTATATTTAATTCAAGTAATGTATCTTGCTGCCACACTCACTCAAAGGATTTGTCATTTACACATAACATCTTCTCCTCTTTAAATTATTTATCCGCAATATTACACAAAACACACATCACATTATATCATATCAAAGCTGCCCAATTTAATTCACACAATTCTTAACCAATGTCCAATAAATTTATAAAATCTCATATTAACTAATAAATTACCCAATCACTCATAAAAGTTTATATACATTAATTGTTCCAACATACACACTCCAATTTAATTCATTCTACCAAATAGATTAATACCCCTATTTATAAACAATAACAAACAAATAATTTACCCATAATTTATTCTTAATATAAATTCTATAATCCTACACATATAATACAATATACAATAACACACACACTCGCTTTCATTTATTAATTTCTTAAATTTCACACAACAAATTCACAAATAATCTACATAACTTATTTATACATAACTGAACCCAATATACATATCTTAATTCAAATTATAATCTTTAAACAAATAATTGATTTTTTCTTCCATTTATAAATTTATTAAAATAATACCATATAACAAATTAAATCCATAAATAAACTATATAATTTGCTACACGAATAAAGCATTACACAATTCATAACTCGTATTCCCGTTTTTCATAAATTACCCACAACCAATTTACAAATAATCTATATTAATTCAATAACTTATAATAACTTAAGCTAGAAATTCATACCAATCTTATACCGGATCCCTCCGCATTCATCCTCCATTTATACACCCACACAACAGTACTTCATTTACCATCTTCACGTCGCACGCAATTTACTCATCTCTACACATCTACGAATACACATCCTCCCGGCACACCCTTCTATTAAGCATTTTCACTAATTTCTTCTAAATCTTCTTTTCACCGGATTGGACCACCATTTGCCATCGCTCTTCTGTCGCCTTATGGATTTTCCTGCATCATTCTTCATTCGCCATACCGGCTCTTGGCTCTGTATAATCCCGCCCACTGCATTTGTTCCTGCGCCATATTCTTATTATATACTTTTCATAATATTGTTTTTTACCTACCAAATCTACACGATTCCAAATATTATCTTTCAAAATTGTTAAATTATCATTCATTTTTGTTAAATCTTCTTATTTACACATCATTTTTTGCCTACCAAATCTACACGATTTTAAATATTATTTCTTTCATAATTGTTAAAATTACCATTCATTTATTGTCAAATTTTCTTATTTACAAATTATTTATATACTCTTCATAATATTATTATTATTATTTTTACATACCTAATCTACACGATTTCAAATATTATTTCTTTCAAAATTATTAAATTTCATTCATTGTTAAATTTTCTTATTTACATATTATTTATATACTTTTCATAATATTGTTTTTCTTTTTTATCTACCAAATCCACACGATTCCAAACATTATTTCTTTCAAAATTGTCAAATTTTCATTCATTTATTGTTAATTTAATCATTTACATATTACCTTGTATTACTATTATTCAATTTGTTTCTTCTAATTTTTTAAATAACATGTATTACCACCTAAGCTTACAACAATCTTTACATTATATCACTTATATGGTGCCCCTTTGAGGGAGGGGGCTCCTTATCATCATCGCTCCGGCTTTTTTCCCGCTTTCCCTCCATCTTATCAACCTGGAAGGATCTAGGCGCTTTGCTTGCGCTGTTGCCTCCTCTCGTCTCAAGCACACAAAGACCTGTAATGGATTAGTCATAAGATTTATATTTTAAGCAACTGTTGTACCCATTTACCTGGCCTGTGCGTCACAATAAAAGAATGTATATAAAAAAAAAATTGTATATGCTGACAATTTCAGCGATATGATAAAGCGCGTCTTGGCCTAGGCCACCAAAATTATTTCTACTCAAATTCTGGGTCTTTTGTGCTCTTACCTACCAATGTTGCTAACAATTTACATCTCTCCTCTTTTCTATTCTCTATCCTCTTTTTCCTCGCCTTGAGTGAAATAATTTTGCTTTTGAGCCTTGCCTCCGTTACACCAACTTTGTTGCTTGATATAATTCGACTCAACTGCCTACTTAAGCCTCTCTCGCCTTTGTAGAGCTTTTCTGTCTGCTAACGGCACTATTCCACTGGTACACCCAGTATCCAGTGTGGTGGTTGTCAGCATAAACTTTGTTCTTCAGTCGGGTTATTTGTACTGAATGGCATGCATGTGCTTCTGCTCTGTACTGATACACCAAATAATCATTGAAGAATAATTTTCTACAGAATTAAATCTGTAATAATTGCTGTGTGTTGCTGCGTTTTTATTCTCCGGGTGATCTTGCGCGCCTGGTGCTGTGTTTCCTTTGTGGGGACCGTGTCTGCCTAGTCGCGGTGCCCAGACGTGTTGGCTGTTTTCAGCTGCCTGTCTGCGCCACTGGCCGTTTGTGTGTTGGCCACGTGTCCCTTTACTTTAGATTCACTGTGCTAGTGTTGGTAGGATTACGTGGTTAGAGTGCGTGACTGTACCAGCTCTCAACCTTTGCTCCGTTTGACCTTCAGTTGTCACTTGACCTTCAATTGACTTTCACCTGAACTTGATTCATAATAATTTTTTTATTTTTCTCTTTTCTGCTTAATAGATTGGCATTCGGCTTTTTGTGCGCTTTGGGCTGCCTGTGTGTGGGGATCCTTTCTGCCGGATTTTTCCTGGCCGTGACTGGTTTTTGGGCGCTTCAGTGTGTTGATGTATGGTATTGACTCCTCAGCTTAGAGAGTTGGATCTTATGTGCACATGCTGGTAGAGTTCTGACTTTGACGCGTGTACGGGTTCGGTAGGAGAATATTTTTCCGCACAGTGTGGCTTTTTGGTATCGTGATTATGCCGCTGTGTCGGTTTATTTATGCAATTTATTTCATATTTAAACAAACTATAAAATAACTCGACTATAAACTTATTATTTCGTACAATTTTCTCTTTTCATAATGAATCAAGAAAAATATACACTGGTCACTGCTAAACCCAAAAGAAGCCCTAATCGGCCTCAATTGGTTACTTCAAATGTTCTGCTTAGTGGAGGCTCTACTAAGCCTGCAACTCTCTCATCATCTCCAAAGGAGGATAATCGCAAAAATGAACCATCTTGTTCCACTCCCAAAACGGATTCTCATCCTGCTATCAACTCGTCTACAGTTACACGTCGTTCTGTAAACGCACAACTTTCGGCTCAACCTAATAACTCTTCTGTTAAGGCGGCCGCAGCATCAGGCAATAATGCGGCTGCACTTTATATGCGCGCAAATACTACTCACATTTCTCCTAAAACCAGACGAGTTCGCGCCAGTGTTGCTGTGCGGCGCATATCTTCCTCAGCGCGTACTGCCCAGCACGATGTGCAGAGGCTGGATGCCCACGACTCCCTAAATCCTGACTTAATTGAGCTCGTTAGTGATGAGGGTGATATGTCCGGCGACTTATCTCCTGGAGAAGATGCAACGGTTCTTCCAGCTTCACCACAACCAAACCAATTACTGTCCTCTTTCACATCTGATCACGGAAACTTGTCAGCTGTGGCTCCCTTGGATTCTGTGGCTCCTACTGCTCAACAAGCAAGTAATTCAATGGATCAGGGTAAGCCTGTACTTTTTCATATTACGTCTGGTAAACCACCCCCAATTCAAGTTGAGTGCGAGGATGCCTCTAATTTATTGTCCTCACTGTCCACTGTAGTTCAACCAGAACATTTTTTGTTAAAAATGGGTGCCCCTGGCAGCGTGTGGATTCACGCTAAGATCCCTGAATCCTATCGTCTAATTATCCAGCATCTTGACGAACATGATGCCAGATATCATACTCACCAACCGAAAGAACTCAGGCCCCTACGCGTTTATATTAGGGGGTTACCTCGCTCCACTTCTACGGATTTTATTAAAAATTCGCTCATAAATCAGGGCTTTGATGTGGTGAGCGTCCACAATCCCACTTTTAAAGACAAACGTAATCCAGATTCTGCGGCTAAATATTCGCCTAACGCCTTCTATGTTAACTTAATCAATACTCCCAAAAATGAGAAAATATTCCTTGTTAAGAATATTGGAAATTTCATAGTTAATGTTGAGGCAACTGTCAGAAACACTAGCATTCCGCAATGTAAAAGATGTCAGAAATTTGAACATACTGCCAAATTTTGTAAACACAATCCTAAGTGTGTCAAATGTGGTAAAGACCATCTTTCCTCTTCCTGCACTAAGCCTCCTGACACGGATGCCACGTGCGCCAACTGCAACGGCTCTCACACTGCCAGTTATAATGGTTGCCCAGTTTTGGCCGCCATTAGGGCTCGACGTAACAAAACTCACCAACTTCCGGCTCGTACGCTCGCAAAACAGCTTGCGTCTGTCCCAACTGATCGAGAAAATTTTCCTCCTCTTCCTATACCGTCCACAGTCAGAAAAAATCCCCAAGCGGCTGATGCTTCTTTTAACACCCAGTTCGCAAATTTTGTTTCGAATAATCTCCCATCTGCTTCTTCTGTTTTAACTTCTCCTCCAGCTACAAATGCACCTCCTTCTGGCGACAAACAGGCCAAATCCAATCCTCCGCCGAGATCATATGCTGATATGGTGCGATCACTCAGTAACAAATATATTCTTGCTGACGTTCCATTTCAATGGCAAGGCCAGAAATTCCCCAGAATTATTGGCAAAATTCCTGTTGACTCTTCAAACCCCGACACAGTTACACATCAGAGCCCCACAGTTTATAGGGTTCCTTCACAAACTGACGCTCAATACATGTCTAGTCTTCCTGACAAGGAATATCGTACCTTTGTCTCCAACACGTTGGACTATCTTCAATTTCAAATTACTACGTTTCAATCTCAACTAACGGCCTCCTTTTCCAGGATGGAGCAGCTCGTTTCACTTTTACTTCCCTCCAAACCAAATGAGTGACACAATTAAAATATCAATTTGGAACGCTAATGGCATACGCCATAAACTTCATGATATAGAACTCTTTCTTAGAAGCAACAACATCGATATAATGTTAATCTCGGAGACTAAACTCTCCCCAAATATTTCTATTTCAATTCCTGGTTTTAAGTTTCTCTTTTGTTATAACTCTCATACTCGCCCCGTTTCTGGAGGTTCTGCAATCATAATCTCTGATAGAATTCCCTTTCAGCCCCTTCCTTTTATTTCTGAAGACTACGCTCATATTTGCCGCATGGTGATAAACACCTTTATCGGCCCTATCACTATCTCAGCATGCTACTGGCCACCAAATCAAATGGTCTCTCATTCATTTTTCTCCCAACTCTTTGATCAGCTTGGTGATAGATTCCTCGTGGGTGGTGACTGGAATGCCAAGCACCGCTTGTGGGGTAACTTTAGGAGCTGCCCTCGCGGTCTTGCCCTTGCTGATTCTATTCTATCTTCTAGCACTATTAATATACTTTCTACTGCCGAACCTACTCATTTCCCGCGCAGTGGCTCTACACCATCTGTACTCGATTTTGCAGTAACTAAAAATATTCCTCACTCTCTAATGAATATTTCTCGCCTTTTTGACCTAACAAGCGATCATGTTCCTTTAATTATTACACTTAATTTTGGCCTTTCTGCTATTTTTTCCCCCTCCGTTTCTCCATCATCTACCAACTCAATTTTATTTACTAAATACACCAACATACAACTGTTCAAAACTCACCTTAGCAACAGCATTAATCTAAATATGGACATCGATTCCACCGATGACATAGATGATGCTATTGATTTATTCACTGCCAAACTACGCACTTCTGCCATTGCAGCTACTCCGTCTACCAACTCACCATTCTTCCATCGCTCCCCATTTTACCGACCTCCTTTAAAAGCTGAAGCCCTTGAGCTTGCCCGCCTCAAGCGACAACTTCGTAAGCTATATATTCGCACCCGTTCCCCAATACACAAATCTGACTGGCAATTTGTGTCACGCATTTTGTCCAATTTTCTCAAACGTATTCGTTCGGCACACTTTAATTTCATACTGCAGAATGCTGACCCTACTAAAAAAGGTGGCTTTAATTTATGGCGTGCTACGAAACACCTCAAATCCCAGCCACATATGGTGGCCCCCATCAAGGATTCTGCAGGAAACTGGTGTACTACTCCTCTAGAAGTTGCGGAAGCGTTCGCAAATGAATTAGAGTCTCGTTTCACCCCTTTGGACTTTGCTTCTGAGGCCCAAACTCAACGTGTGACTGCGGCACTTAATGACAACTCAAACGAAGTTTTACCACTTACTCCTATTCGTCACGTCAGTCCATCCGAATTAGTTAATCATATAGCCAACTTAAAAATTAAAAAAGCCCCTGGCTTAGATAACATCTCAAACCGGGTTTTGCGCTGCCTTCCCCACCGTGCCATCATGTTTCTAGTAAAACTTTTTAATGTCATGCTGCGGCTTCGTTATTTTCCAAAACATTGGAAATGCGCGGCTGTCAGCATGATTCCTAAATCTGGGCGCTCTTTAAGCCAACTAAAGGACTATAGACCCATTAGTCTTCTATCGGCTCTTTCCAAACTTTTTGAAATCGTTATGTCCGTCCGTCTAAATGATATTCTTGAACTTAGTGACATTATACCCGATCACCAATTTGGATTCCGTAGGGAACACAGTACCATTCAACAGGTTCACCGCATTGTTAACCATGTGCACCTCACTTTCTACAACAATCAATTCACCTCGGCCGTTTTCCTGGACATCGAACAGGCTTTCGACCGAGTGTGGCATGACGGCCTCCTCTTCAAGCTTAAAGCATTTTTATCTCAGCCATTGTATGAGCTATTCAAATCCTATTTGTCTAATCGCTCCTTTTGTGTCAAGGAGAGGGGCATTCTATCATCAGTGCGTCCAATTAGAGCTGGTGTCCCCCAGGGAAGCGTTCTCGCACCCACTCTTTACAACATATTCGTCAGTGATATGCCAACTCCTAGCTTTCCCAGATTTTCCCATAGTAGAGCCCTTATTGCCACTTATGCTGATGACACCGCTATTCTTTTTAGTCACACAAACTCCTCTGTATGTACCAATATGATGAGCTGTTTCTTAATCACTTTTTCTGACTGGGCAAAATCCTGGAATATAAAAATCAATAGTAGTAAATCCTCCCATCTAGTATTTACACGACGGAGTGATAACATACCCAATGTTAAATTGGACAATGTGGTCATTCCCCGTAAACCCATTGTGAAATATCTAGGATTACACCTGGATAGAAAATTGCTTTGGCATAGTCACATTCGTTCAGTGAAATTCTCACTTATCTCTAAAATACGCAAATACAGTTGGCTCCTAAACTCTCGTTCTCGCTTAAGCACACGCAACAAACTTTTAATCTACAATCAAATTATTGCGCCCATTTTCCGGTATGGTATAGAATTGTGGGGATGTGCTGCTGATGTGCACATTCGTATAATTCAAATAATCCAGAATAAAATTCTGCGCCTCTGTACCAACGCTATTCCTTTTGTAAGGAACTCGCACATTCATGCTGCCTTTAACATTGCTTCGGTATGGGACCAGATCAACCTTCATTCCAGCAGGTATAAGGATAAAATCCAATCGCATGATAATCCTCTTGTACGTAATCTATTTTCCACATTTATAGGAGGTGTCTTTCCTAATCGATATCGTCCACATGATCTCCCAAATAGAATCCCTCCCTCTGACAAATATTAGCTCGTTACCATTTTCATAAAGTCAATGAAAAATAATATAAAATAAATTAAATGTAAATTCTCTTCCCAATGGATTTTATTTTTATTTCCTTTATTCTTACCTTAAATTTACAATAAGAGAAAACATTCATCTGAATCATTCATTTTTGTTAATTTCCTATTGAAATTAGTTCCTGCCTATAAATTGTTATTCTTCTTAGCCAATTGCACATTTTTCCATTCCCACGTCTATAGATCTACTACTTAAACTAAACGGCTACTACATAATGTACACGTCGCTCTCCCACAATTCATAGCCACAAAGTTCTCTTTAAGTTACACAGCAACATTGTGCTTACTTATACATATACACCGCCCATTTGTGCAGTATATCTGTCCTCTTTTCAGTATGGTTTTTTCTCTCTTTCTCTCGATTTGAATTTATATTTCCCCTTTTTAGCAGGTGCGTTACTGCTGCCAGAGGCTATACTTGAAATTTTTTCCGCTGTCAGCGGAAATTCAACTCTCCAAGCCTTTATCTGCAAACAAACTGATCTTCATGCTGGTTATCGAACGATGTTTTATCCACTGGCATGGGAATATATCCCAGCACAAATCTTACCTTCCTCTGCTGTTTATTTTTATTCATTTTGTAATACTTTTTGTCTATTAACTTGAATTGCCAACTCTTATTCTTCACTTTTTCATCTTCTGTCGTACCTTGCAAGTCAAACGGCTACTACATAATACTTTTTCGTTCCCTCACAATCCAAAAGTATAATTTATTATTTTGTTCTGCATTCTCTAGTTTATTTCTTTTTTATATTTCTTTTCACAATTATTAAATAATTCATTTTGTCGTTCCCTTTTTTGCATTTTCATGCATTTTACTTAATTCTGTAATAAATAATTAAATTACTTATCTAAACTCATCCACATCAACTTTATGCCCATATTGTACATACTTACTTCCTCAGTAAGAAAATACATTTACACATGCGTCACTGACCTATGCAACTAACCATTCATACTCATATATTTTTCACAAAAGCTTATGGCTTACGCTCGCAAAGGGCGTTCACCTACGTTACTAGCCTGCTCCGAACTACAGCTGTTTAAAATCGGCTCTCCCACAGCCTCTCTTGGTTGTATTACCCCTCTCACTCTCTTTCAACATACTGTTGTTCTTTTCTTTCTTCCGTTGGTAACTCAGTACCATTTCCCCTCATTTACTTTTGTTGATTAATTGATTCGCATATTTATTTTGTTCATACAACATTCTTAAGTTAACTTTTATTGCACAATTTATCCAGTAATTTATTCCTCTTGTTGTTTTTCTTTATAAATTTTCTTACTGAGCATAATTAATCATGCCTCAATCTAATCTGCTCGTTTTTTACCTTTATTTTTTGCTAACGATGTGCTGCCTGTTGCCGCTCGCATTTTTTCTTCCATACTAATTTCTTTTTGTATGGGGCACCTTTGTGCGGCACGTTTGCGCTTCGTTTGCAACAGTATTCTCTGTTATATACATTTTCTTCCAAATACTTTTATATTATTGGGGACTATGTTTCCGACCTGCTTGTTGACTGTGCACAACTTGTTTTTTGGTCTCGAACTTTTCCTTCAATTTTTATTCATACATATTCATTAACTGCTTCTTTATGTGTGGCTTCAGCTGACTTGCGCTTGTATATGCTGACAATTTCAGCGATATGATAAAGCGCGTCTTGGCCTAGGCCACCAAAATTATTTCTACTCAAATTCTGGGTCTTTTGTGCTCTTACCTACCAATGTTGCTAACAATTTACATCTCTCCTCTTTTCTATTCTCTATCCTCTTTTTCCTCGCCTTGAGTGAAATAATTTTGCTTTTGAGCCTTGCCTCCGTTACACCAACTTTGTTGCTTGATATAATTCGACTCAACTGCCTACTTAAGCCTCTCTCGCCTTTGTAGAGCTTTTCTGTCTGCTAACGGCACTATTCCACTGGTACACCCAGTATCCAGTGTGGTGGTTGTCAGCATAAACTTTGTTCTTCAGTCGGGTTATTTGTACTGAATGGCATGCATGTGCTTCTGCTCTGTACTGATACACCAAATAATCATTGAAGAATAATTTTCTACAGAATTAAATCTGTAATAATTGCTGTGTGTTGCTGCGTTTTTATTCTCCGGGTGATCTTGCGCGCCTGGTGCTGTGTTTCCTTTGTGGGGACCGTGTCTGCCTAGTCGCGGTGCCCAGACGTGTTGGCTGTTTTCAGCTGCCTGTCTGCGCCACTGGCCGTTTGTGTGTTGGCCACGTGTCCCTTATCTTCGCGCTGCGCCTGTGCTGGTGGGATTGCCTGGTGTGAATGTGGTACATACATACATTTTCTTCGGACACTCTATTCTATCTGGTATTTGTCCTCTCTCTCATACTAACCTAAACTAATCAATTCAGTTTCTCAGCTCCACAAATCCATGTTTATGGATTCTGGCCAGTATTTTGTCTTCACGCGCTTGCAAACTCTATTTGGTTGCCTACACTGATTGACTGCAAGTTCGGCTGCTTACCTTTACAGATAGCAAATACACTATCTCTGCTGCTTGCTGGCTCCCACTATTCTGATTGCCTTGGACATCTATGCACTATTTCCATCTGGTGTTGTGCATTTATTTTTGGAGTGCTGCACCACTGTACCTGCACTTACATGGAGCTGCAGCCATCACTTTTTCCCTGCACCGATGTCGCATCTTCATGTTATTATCATCTATATTCTGTACATAAATAAATATGCCCTCACGCTTTGGTTACTACCGTAATCTTTCGGCCTGGAACATCTGGATCTGCTTATTCTCGCCTCTCTGTTGGGTGTGCCGCAGCGTGGGACTCACTCTCAGCCGCCAATACTTAGCCACCCGTTTGAGTGCTATCTGTTTTCTCCATTGGATTGCTGTTTTCTCTACACCTATGCTATCTCTGCATTATTTGTGTTTTGTCAGTTACATGCTGGAACTCCAGGATTTGGACTTACTACGACAATTTTGGTATGAATCATAGCGAATAAAACATAAATAACTTTTCATAACTTTATTATTCATATAAATCAATTTTTTATAATTAACTAGCGCATATGCATTTAATAATATTATCCAAACACCACTTAAATCACATTTTATTCAAAATACATAATCTTTACTATTCACCATTTCATCATTATTACACTTTTCATCAATAATATACTTGTTAACCAAAACAATTATTCCACTTATAATAATTCTTACATAATACACACACTAATCAATCTAAATCATTTGGAACACTTAATCTACTTAACTTATCACACATCTGTAACTCATTAAACTCACATCCTCGGATCTTCACAATCATCTGGCTTACGTATCGTCATCAGCAACTTTGCTCCGTTTTTCCGCAAAACTACTGCATTTTGCCCTCACGCTGTCTGCTGCCCATCATGGATCCTTCCTTCTGCCTCCGTCTTCAGTACGCTCCTGCTGCACGCCCATCTGCACACATATCTGCATAAAACAAAAAAAAATAATAACTTTTTGTCATTTATACACATATACTTATTAATGCAATCATGCTTTACAACAATTCATAAACGACAGATTCATACTGATAATTTAACTAATATAATTAACAATAATCTATTCGCCCACACACCTGTGGTAACCGTCCGGGAATTTTTTCCCATTAATCCCCCCGCCGCTTCATTTTTCTTCATCCATCACACACTTCTGGACATTTCATCATTCTCTGCACATTAATTTTGGGACTCTTGGAATCCTGCCAAGCGATTCATCATCATTCAATTTTACACTCATATTCATACATTACATCACATCTTTACACATATTTAAAAATTGAACAAATCTTTTTAATCTGGATAACTTATTTTCCCCGCTGCCAACCATAGCATATCGTTTGCTTACTCCGCCTATACTGATTTCGTTGACAAGGATTCATCCTCCTGCGCAATCACACCTCCTGTATTCGGACGCAAATCACACTTATGGATTGTTTACCTGTCTACCATCATAATTCTGGATTTTATATTTAATTCAAGTAATGTATCTTGCTGCCACACTCACTCAAAGGATTTGTCATTTACACATAACATCTTCTCCTCTTTAAATTATTTATCCGCAATATTACACAAAACACACATCACATTATATCATATCAAAGCTGCCCAATTTAATTCACACAATTCTTAACCAATGTCCAATAAATTTATAAAATCTCATATTAACTAATAAATTACCCAATCACTCATAAAAGTTTATATACATTAATTGTTCCAACATACACACTCCAATTTAATTCATTCTACCAAATAGATTAATACCCCTATTTATAAACAATAACAAACAAATAATTTACCCATAATTTATTCTTAATATAAATTCTATAATCCTACACATATAATACAATATACAATAACACACACACTCGCTTTCATTTATTAATTTCTTAAATTTCACACAACAAATTCACAAATAATCTACATAACTTATTTATACATAACTGAACCCAATATACATATCTTAATTCAAATTATAATCTTTAAACAAATAATTGATTTTTTCTTCCATTTATAAATTTATTAAAATAATACCATATAACAAATTAAATCCATAAATAAACTATATAATTTGCTACACGAATAAAGCATTACACAATTCATAACTCGTATTCCCGTTTTTCATAAATTACCCACAACCAATTTACAAATAATCTATATTAATTCAATAACTTATAATAACTTAAGCTAGAAATTCATACCAATCTTATACCGGATCCCTCCGCATTCATCCTCCATTTATACACCCACACAACAGTACTTCATTTACCATCTTCACGTCGCACGCAATTTACTCATCTCTACACATCTACGAATACACATCCTCCCGGCACACCCTTCTATTAAGCATTTTCACTAATTTCTTCTAAATCTTCTTTTCACCGGATTGGACCACCATTTGCCATCGCTCTTCTGTCGCCTTATGGATTTTCCTGCATCATTCTTCATTCGCCATACCGGCTCTTGGCTCTGTATAATCCCGCCCACTGCATTTGTTCCTGCGCCATATTCTTATTATATACTTTTCATAATATTGTTTTTTACCTACCAAATCTACACGATTCCAAATATTATCTTTCAAAATTGTTAAATTATCATTCATTTTTGTTAAATCTTCTTATTTACACATCATTTTTTGCCTACCAAATCTACACGATTTTAAATATTATTTCTTTCATAATTGTTAAAATTACCATTCATTTATTGTCAAATTTTCTTATTTACAAATTATTTATATACTCTTCATAATATTATTATTATTATTTTTACATACCTAATCTACACGATTTCAAATATTATTTCTTTCAAAATTATTAAATTTCATTCATTGTTAAATTTTCTTATTTACATATTATTTATATACTTTTCATAATATTGTTTTTCTTTTTTATCTACCAAATCCACACGATTCCAAACATTAGTTCTTTCAAAATTGTCAAATTTTCATTCATTTATTGTTAATTTAATCATTTACATATTACCTTGTATTACTATTATTCAATTTGTTTCTTCTAATTTTTTAAATAACATGTATTACCACCTAAGCTTACAACAATCTTTACATTATATCACTTATATGGTGCCCCTTTGAGGGAGGGGGCTCCTTATCATCATCGCTCCGGCTTTTTTCCCGCTTTCCCTCCATCTTATCAACCTGGAAGGATCTAGGCGCTTTGCTTGCGCTGTTGCCTCCTCTCGTCTCAAGCACACAAAGACCTGTAATGGATTAGTCATAAGATTTATATTTTAAGCAACTGTTGTACCCATTTACCTGGCCTGTGCGTCACAATAAAGAATGTATATATATAAAAAAAAAATTGCTCTGTACTGATACACCAAATAATCATTGAAGAATAATTTTCTACAGAATTAAATCTGTAATAATTGCTGTGTGTTGCTGCGTTTTTATTCTCCGGGTGATCTTGCGCGCCTGGTGCTGTGTTTCCTTTGTGGGGACCGTGTCTGCCTAGTCGCGGTGCCCAGACGTGTTGGCTGTTTTCAGCTGCCTGTCTGCGCCACTGGCCGTTTGTGTGTTGGCCACGTGTCCCTTTACTTTAGATTCACTGTGCTAGTGTTGGTAGGATTACGTGGTTAGAGTGCGTGACTGTACCAGCTCTCAACCTTTGCTCCGTTTGACCTTCAGTTGTCACTTGACCTTCAATTGACTTTCACCTGAACTTGATTCATAATAATTTTTTTATTTTTCTCTTTTCTGCTTAATAGATTGGCATTCGGCTTTTTGTGCGCTTTGGGCTGCCTGTGTGTGGGGATCCTTTCTGCCGGATTTTTCCTGGCCGTGACTGGTTTTTGGGCGCTTCAGTGTGTTGATGTATGGTATTGACTCCTCAGCTTAGAGAGTTGGATCTTATGTGCACATGCTGGTAGAGTTCTGACTTTGACGCGTGTACGGGTTCGGTAGGAGAATATTTTTCCGCACAGTGTGGCTTTTTGGTATCGTGATTATGCCGCTGTGTCGGTTTATTTATGCAATTTATTTCATATTTAAACAAACTATAAAATAACTCGACTATAAACTTATTATTTCGTACAATTTTCTCTTTTCATAATGAATCAAGAAAAATATACACTGGTCACTGCTAAACCCAAAAGAAGCCCTAATCGGCCTCAATTGGTTACTTCAAATGTTCTGCTTAGTGGAGGCTCTACTAAGCCTGCAACTCTCTCATCATCTCCAAAGGAGGATAATCGCAAAAATGAACCATCTTGTTCCACTCCCAAAACGGATTCTCATCCTGCTATCAACTCGTCTACAGTTACACGTCGTTCTGTAAACGCACAACTTTCGGCTCAACCTAATAACTCTTCTGTTAAGGCGGCCGCAGCATCAGGCAATAATGCGGCTGCACTTTATATGCGCGCAAATACTACTCACATTTCTCCTAAAACCAGACGAGTTCGCGCCAGTGTTGCTGTGCGGCGCATATCTTCCTCAGCGCGTACTGCCCAGCACGATGTGCAGAGGCTGGATGCCCACGACTCCCTAAATCCTGACTTAATTGAGCTCGTTAGTGATGAGGGTGATATGTCCGGCGACTTATCTCCTGGAGAAGATGCAACGGTTCTTCCAGCTTCACCACAACCAAACCAATTACTGTCCTCTTTCACATCTGATCACGGAAACTTGTCAGCTGTGGCTCCCTTGGATTCTGTGGCTCCTACTGCTCAACAAGCAAGTAATTCAATGGATCAGGGTAAGCCTGTACTTTTTCATATTACGTCTGGTAAACCACCCCCAATTCAAGTTGAGTGCGAGGATGCCTCTAATTTATTGTCCTCACTGTCCACTGTAGTTCAACCAGAACATTTTTTGTTAAAAATGGGTGCCCCTGGCAGCGTGTGGATTCACGCTAAGATCCCTGAATCCTATCGTCTAATTATCCAGCATCTTGACGAACATGATGCCAGATATCATACTCACCAACCGAAAGAACTCAGGCCCCTACGCGTTTATATTAGGGGGTTACCTCGCTCCACTTCTACGGATTTTATTAAAAATTCGCTCATAAATCAGGGCTTTGATGTGGTGAGCGTCCACAATCCCACTTTTAAAGACAAACGTAATCCAGATTCTGCGGCTAAATATTCGCCTAACGCCTTCTATGTTAACTTAATCAATACTCCCAAAAATGAGAAAATATTCCTTGTTAAGAATATTGGAAATTTCATAGTTAATGTTGAGGCAACTGTCAGAAACACTAGCATTCCGCAATGTAAAAGATGTCAGAAATTTGAACATACTGCCAAATTTTGTAAACACAATCCTAAGTGTGTCAAATGTGGTAAAGACCATCTTTCCTCTTCCTGCACTAAGCCTCCTGACACGGATGCCACGTGCGCCAACTGCAACGGCTCTCACACTGCCAGTTATAATGGTTGCCCAGTTTTGGCCGCCATTAGGGCTCGACGTAACAAAACTCACCAACTTCCGGCTCGTACGCTCGCAAAACAGCTTGCGTCTGTCCCAACTGATCGAGAAAATTTTCCTCCTCTTCCTATACCGTCCACAGTCAGAAAAAATCCCCAAGCGGCTGATGCTTCTTTTAACACCCAGTTCGCAAATTTTGTTTCGAATAATCTCCCATCTGCTTCTTCTGTTTTAACTTCTCCTCCAGCTACAAATGCACCTCCTTCTGGCGACAAACAGGCCAAATCCAATCCTCCGCCGAGATCATATGCTGATATGGTGCGATCACTCAGTAACAAATATATTCTTGCTGACGTTCCATTTCAATGGCAAGGCCAGAAATTCCCCAGAATTATTGGCAAAATTCCTGTTGACTCTTCAAACCCCGACACAGTTACACATCAGAGCCCCACAGTTTATAGGGTTCCTTCACAAACTGACGCTCAATACATGTCTAGTCTTCCTGACAAGGAATATCGTACCTTTGTCTCCAACACGTTGGACTATCTTCAATTTCAAATTACTACGTTTCAATCTCAACTAACGGCCTCCTTTTCCAGGATGGAGCAGCTCGTTTCACTTTTACTTCCCTCCAAACCAAATGAGTGACACAATTAAAATATCAATTTGGAACGCTAATGGCATACGCCATAAACTTCATGATATAGAACTCTTTCTTAGAAGCAACAACATCGATATAATGTTAATCTCGGAGACTAAACTCTCCCCAAATATTTCTATTTCAATTCCTGGTTTTAAGTTTCTCTTTTGTTATAACTCTCATACTCGCCCCGTTTCTGGAGGTTCTGCAATCATAATCTCTGATAGAATTCCCTTTCAGCCCCTTCCTTTTATTTCTGAAGACTACGCTCATATTTGCCGCATGGTGATAAACACCTTTATCGGCCCTATCACTATCTCAGCATGCTACTGGCCACCAAATCAAATGGTCTCTCATTCATTTTTCTCCCAACTCTTTGATCAGCTTGGTGATAGATTCCTCGTGGGTGGTGACTGGAATGCCAAGCACCGCTTGTGGGGTAACTTTAGGAGCTGCCCTCGCGGTCTTGCCCTTGCTGATTCTATTCTATCTTCTAGCACTATTAATATACTTTCTACTGCCGAACCTACTCATTTCCCGCGCAGTGGCTCTACACCATCTGTACTCGATTTTGCAGTAACTAAAAATATTCCTCACTCTCTAATGAATATTTCTCGCCTTTTTGACCTAACAAGCGATCATGTTCCTTTAATTATTACACTTAATTTTGGCCTTTCTGCTATTTTTTCCCCCTCCGTTTCTCCATCATCTACCAACTCAATTTTATTTACTAAATACACCAACATACAACTGTTCAAAACTCACCTTAGCAACAGCATTAATCTAAATATGGACATCGATTCCACCGATGACATAGATGATGCTATTGATTTATTCACTGCCAAACTACGCACTTCTGCCATTGCAGCTACTCCGTCTACCAACTCACCATTCTTCCATCGCTCCCCATTTTACCGACCTCCTTTAAAAGCTGAAGCCCTTGAGCTTGCCCGCCTCAAGCGACAACTTCGTAAGCTATATATTCGCACCCGTTCCCCAATACACAAATCTGACTGGCAATTTGTGTCACGCATTTTGTCCAATTTTCTCAAACGTATTCGTTCGGCACACTTTAATTTCATACTGCAGAATGCTGACCCTACTAAAAAAGGTGGCTTTAATTTATGGCGTGCTACGAAACACCTCAAATCCCAGCCACATATGGTGGCCCCCATCAAGGATTCTGCAGGAAACTGGTGTACTACTCCTCTAGAAGTTGCGGAAGCGTTCGCAAATGAATTAGAGTCTCGTTTCACCCCTTTGGACTTTGCTTCTGAGGCCCAAACTCAACGTGTGACTGCGGCACTTAATGACAACTCAAACGAAGTTTTACCACTTACTCCTATTCGTCACGTCAGTCCATCCGAATTAGTTAATCATATAGCCAACTTAAAAATTAAAAAAGCCCCTGGCTTAGATAACATCTCAAACCGGGTTTTGCGCTGCCTTCCCCACCGTGCCATCATGTTTCTAGTAAAACTTTTTAATGTCATGCTGCGGCTTCGTTATTTTCCAAAACATTGGAAATGCGCGGCTGTCAGCATGATTCCTAAATCTGGGCGCTCTTTAAGCCAACTAAAGGACTATAGACCCATTAGTCTTCTATCGGCTCTTTCCAAACTTTTTGAAATCGTTATGTCCGTCCGTCTAAATGATATTCTTGAACTTAGTGACATTATACCCGATCACCAATTTGGATTCCGTAGGGAACACAGTACCATTCAACAGGTTCACCGCATTGTTAACCATGTGCACCTCACTTTCTACAACAATCAATTCACCTCGGCCGTTTTCCTGGACATCGAACAGGCTTTCGACCGAGTGTGGCATGACGGCCTCCTCTTCAAGCTTAAAGCATTTTTATCTCAGCCATTGTATGAGCTATTCAAATCCTATTTGTCTAATCGCTCCTTTTGTGTCAAGGAGAGGGGCATTCTATCATCAGTGCGTCCAATTAGAGCTGGTGTCCCCCAGGGAAGCGTTCTCGCACCCACTCTTTACAACATATTCGTCAGTGATATGCCAACTCCTAGCTTTCCCAGATTTTCCCATAGTAGAGCCCTTATTGCCACTTATGCTGATGACACCGCTATTCTTTTTAGTCACACAAACTCCTCTGTATGTACCAATATGATGAGCTGTTTCTTAATCACTTTTTCTGACTGGGCAAAATCCTGGAATATAAAAATCAATAGTAGTAAATCCTCCCATCTAGTATTTACACGACGGAGTGATAACATACCCAATGTTAAATTGGACAATGTGGTCATTCCCCGTAAACCCATTGTGAAATATCTAGGATTACACCTGGATAGAAAATTGCTTTGGCATAGTCACATTCGTTCAGTGAAATTCTCACTTATCTCTAAAATACGCAAATACAGTTGGCTCCTAAACTCTCGTTCTCGCTTAAGCACACGCAACAAACTTTTAATCTACAATCAAATTATTGCGCCCATTTTCCGGTATGGTATAGAATTGTGGGGATGTGCTGCTGATGTGCACATTCGTATAATTCAAATAATCCAGAATAAAATTCTGCGCCTCTGTACCAACGCTATTCCTTTTGTAAGGAACTCGCACATTCATGCTGCCTTTAACATTGCTTCGGTATGGGACCAGATCAACCTTCATTCCAGCAGGTATAAGGATAAAATCCAATCGCATGATAATCCTCTTGTACGTAATCTATTTTCCACATTTATAGGAGGTGTCTTTCCTAATCGATATCGTCCACATGATCTCCCAAATAGAATCCCTCCCTCTGACAAATATTAGCTCGTTACCATTTTCATAAAGTCAATGAAAAATAATATAAAATAAATTAAATGTAAATTCTCTTCCCAATGGATTTTATTTTTATTTCCTTTATTCTTACCTTAAATTTACAATAAGAGAAAACATTCATCTGAATCATTCATTTTTGTTAATTTCCTATTGAAATTAGTTCCTGCCTATAAATTGTTATTCTTCTTAGCCAATTGCACATTTTTCCATTCCCACGTCTATAGATCTACTACTTAAACTAAACGGCTACTACATAATGTACACGTCGCTCTCCCACAATTCATAGCCACAAAGTTCTCTTTAAGTTACACAGCAACATTGTGCTTACTTATACATATACACCGCCCATTTGTGCAGTATATCTGTCCTCTTTTCAGTATGGTTTTTTCTCTCTTTCTCTCGATTTGAATTTATATTTCCCCTTTTTAGCAGGTGCGTTACTGCTGCCAGAGGCTATACTTGAAATTTTTTCCGCTGTCAGCGGAAATTCAACTCTCCAAGCCTTTATCTGCAAACAAACTGATCTTCATGCTGGTTATCGAACGATGTTTTATCCACTGGCATGGGAATATATCCCAGCACAAATCTTACCTTCCTCTGCTGTTTATTTTTATTCATTTTGTAATACTTTTTGTCTATTAACTTGAATTGCCAACTCTTATTCTTCACTTTTTCATCTTCTGTCGTACCTTGCAAGTCAAACGGCTACTACATAATACTTTTTCGTTCCCTCACAATCCAAAAGTATAATTTATTATTTTGTTCTGCATTCTCTAGTTTATTTCTTTTTTATATTTCTTTTCACAATTATTAAATAATTCATTTTGTCGTTCCCTTTTTTGCATTTTCATGCATTTTACTTAATTCTGTAATAAATAATTAAATTACTTATCTAAACTCATCCACATCAACTTTATGCCCATATTGTACATACTTACTTCCTCAGTAAGAAAATACATTTACACATGCGTCACTGACCTATGCAACTAACCATTCATACTCATATATTTTTCACAAAAGCTTATGGCTTACGCTCGCAAAGGGCGTTCACCTACGTTACTAGCCTGCTCCGAACTACAGCTGTTTAAAATCGGCTCTCCCACAGCCTCTCTTGGTTGTATTACCCCTCTCACTCTCTTTCAACATACTGTTGTTCTTTTCTTTCTTCCGTTGGTAACTCAGTACCATTTCCCCTCATTTACTTTTGTTGATTAATTGATTCGCATATTTATTTTGTTCATACAACATTCTTAAGTTAACTTTTATTGCACAATTTATCCAGTAATTTATTCCTCTTGTTGTTTTTCTTTATAAATTTTCTTACTGAGCATAATTAATCATGCCTCAATCTAATCTGCTCGTTTTTTACCTTTATTTTTTGCTAACGATGTGCTGCCTGTTGCCGCTCGCATTTTTTCTTCCATACTAATTTCTTTTTGTATGGGGCACCTTTGTGCGGCACGTTTGCGCTTCGTTTGCAACAGTATTCTCTGTTATATACATTTTCTTCCAAATACTTTTATATTATTGGGGACTATGTTTCCGACCTGCTTGTTGACTGTGCACAACTTGTTTTTTGGTCTCGAACTTTTCCTTCAATTTTTATTCATACATATTCATTAACTGCTTCTTTATGTGTGGCTTCAGCTGACTTGCGCTTGTATATGCTGACAATTTCAGCGATATGATAAAGCGCGTCTTGGCCTAGGCCACCAAAATTATTTCTACTCAAATTCTGGGTCTTTTGTGCTCTTACCTACCAATGTTGCTAACAATTTACATCTCTCCTCTTTTCTATTCTCTATCCTCTTTTTCCTCGCCTTGAGTGAAATAATTTTGCTTTTGAGCCTTGCCTCCGTTACACCAACTTTGTTGCTTGATATAATTCGACTCAACTGCCTACTTAAGCCTCTCTCGCCTTTGTAGAGCTTTTCTGTCTGCTAACGGCACTATTCCACTGGTACACCCAGTATCCAGTATGGTGGTTGTCAGCATAAACTTTGTTCTTCAGTCGGGTTATTTGTACTGAATGGCATGCATGTGCTTCTGCTCTGTACTGATACACCAAATAATCATTGAAGAATAATTTTCTACAGAATTAAATCTGTAATAATTGCTGTGTGTTGCTGCGTTTTTATTCTCCGGGTGATCTTGCGCGCCTGGTGCTGTGTTTCCTTTGTGGGGACCGTGTCTGCCTAGTCGCGGTGCCCAGACGTGTTGGCTGTTTTCAGCTGCCTGTCTGCGCCACTGGCCGTTTGTGTGTTGGCCACGTGTCCCTTATCTTCGCGCTGCGCCTGTGCTGGTGGGATTGCCTGGTGTGAATGTGGTACATACATACATTTTCTTCGGACACTCTATTCTATCTGGTATTTGTCCTCTCTCTCATACTAACCTAAACTAATCAATTCAGTTTCTCAGCTCCACAAATCCATGTTTATGGATTCTGGCCAGTATTTTGTCTTCACGCGCTTGCAAACTCTATTTGGCTTGCCTACACTGATTGACTGCAAGTTCGGCTGCTTACCTTTACAGATAGCAAATACACTATCTCTGCTGCTTGCTGGCTCCCACTATTCTGATTGCCTTGGACATCTATGCACTATTTCCATCTGGTGTTGTGCATTTATTTTTGGAGTGCTGCACCACTGTACCTGCACTTACATGGAGCTGCAGCCATCACTTTTTCCCTGCACCGATGTCGCATCTTCATGTTATTATCATCTATATTCTGTACATAAATAAATATGCCCTCACGCTTTGGTTACTACCGTAATCTTTCGGCCTGGAACATCTGGATCTGCTTATTCTCGCCTCTCTGTTGGGTGTGCCGCAGCGTGGGACTCACTCTCAGCCGCCAATACTTAGCCACCCGTTTGAGTGCTATCTGTTTTCTCCATTGGATTGCTGTTTTCTCTACACCTATGCTATCTCTGCATTATTTGTGTTTTGTCAGTTACATGCTGGAACTCCAGGATTTGGACTTACTACGACAATTTTGGTATGAATCATAGCGAATAAAACATAAATAACTTTTCATAACTTTATTATTCATATAAATCAATTTTTTATAATTAACTAGCGCATATGCATTTAATAATATTATCCAAACACCACTTAAATCACATTTTATTCAAAATACATAATCTTTACTATTCACCATTTCATCATTATTACACTTTTCATCAATAATATACTTGTTAACCAAAACAATTATTCCACTTATAATAATTCTTACATAATACACACACTAATCAATCTAAATCATTTGGAACACTTAATCTACTTAACTTATCACACATCTGTAACTCATTAAACTCACATCCTCGGATCCTCACAATCATCTGGCTTACGTATCGTCATCAGCAACTTTGCTCCGTTTTTCCGCAAAACTACTGCATTTTGCCCTCACGCTGTCTGCTGCCCATCATGGATCCTTCCTTCTGCCTCCGTCTTCAGTACGCTCCTGCTGCACGCCCATCTGCACACATATCTGCATAAAACAAAAAAAAAATAATAACTTTTTGTCATTTATACACATATACTTATTAATGCAATCATGCTTTACAACAATTCATAAACGACAGATTCATACTGATAATTTAACTAATATAATTAACAATAATCTATTCGCCCACACACCTGTGGTAACCGTCCGGGAATTTTTTCCCATTAATCCCCCCGCCGCTTCATTTTTCTTCATCCATCACACACTTCTGGACATTTCATCATTCTCTGCACATTAATTTTGGGACTCTTGGAATCCTGCCAAGCGATTCATCATCATTCAATTTTACACTCATATTCATACATTACATCACATCTTTACACATATTTAAAAATTGAACAAATCTTTTTAATCTGGATAACTTATTTTCCCCGCTGCCAACCATAGCATATCGTTTGCTTACTCCGCCTATACTGATTTCGTTGACAAGGATTCATCTTCCTGCGCAATCACACCTCCTGTATTCGGACGCAAATCACACTTATGGATTGTTTACCTGTCTACCATCATAATTCTGGATTTTATACTTAATTCAAGTAATGTATCTTGCTGCCACACTCACTCAAAGGATTTGTCATTTACACATAACATCTTCTCCTCTTTAAATTATTTATCCGCAATATTACACAAAACACACATCACATTATATCATATCAAAGCTGCCCAATTTAATTCACACAATTCTTAACCAATGTCCAATAAATTTATAAAATCTCATATTAACTAATAAATTACCCAATCACTCATAAAAGTTTATATACATTAATTGTTCCAACATACACACTCCAATTTAATTCATTCTACCAAATAGATTAATACCCCTATTTATAAACAATAACAAACAAATAATTTACCCATAATTTATTCTTAATATAAATTCTATAATCCTACACATATAATACAATATACAATAACTCACACACTCGCTTTCATTTATTAATTTCTTAAATTTCACACAACAAATTCACAAATAATCTACATAACTTATTTATACATAACTGAACCCAATATACATATCTTAATTCAAATTATAATCTTTAAACAAATAATTGATTTTTTCTTCCATTTATAAATTTATTAAAATAATACCATATAACAAATTAAATCCATAAACAAACTATATAATTTGCTACACGAATAAAGCATTACACAATTCATAACTCGTATTCCCGTTTTTCATAAATTACCCACAACCAATTTACAAATAATCTATATTAATTCAATAACTTATAATAACTTAAGCTAGAAATTCATACCAATCTTATACCGGATCCCTCCGCATTCATCCTCCATTTATACACCCACACAACAGTACTTCATTTACCATCTTCACGTCGCACGCAATTTACTCATCTCTACACATCTACGAATACACATCCTCCCGGCACACCCTTCTATTAAGCATTTTCACTAATTTCTTCTAAATCTTCTTTTCACCGGATTGGACCACCATTTGCCATCGCTCTTCTGTCGCCTTATGGATTTTCCTGCATCATTCTTCATTCGCCATACCGGCTCTTGGCTCTGTATAATCCCGCCCACTGCATTTGTTCCTGCGCCATATTCTTATTATATACTTTTCATAATATTGTTTTTTACCTACCAAATCTACACGATTCCAAATATTATCTTTCAAAATTGTTAAATTATCATTCATTTTTGTTAAATCTTCTTATTTACACATCATTTTTTGCCTACCAAATCTACACGATTTTAAATATTATTTCTTTCATAATTGTTAAAATTACCATTCATTTATTGTCAAATTTTCTTATTTACAAATTATTTATATACTCTTCATAATATTATTATTATTATTTTTACATACCTAATCTACACGATTTCAAATATTATTTCTTTCAAAATTATTAAATTTCATTCATTGTTAAATTTTCTTATTTACATATTATTTATATACTTTTCATAATATTGTTTTTCTTTTTTATCTACCAAATCCACACGATTCCAAACATTATTTCTTTCAAAATTGTCAAATTTTCATTCATTTATTGTTAATTTAATCATTTACATATTACCTTGTATTACTATTATTCAATTTGTTTCTTCTAATTTTTTAAATAACATGTATTACCACCTAAGCTTACAACAATCTTTACATTATATCACTTATATGGTGCCCCTTTGAGGGAGGGGGCTCCTTATCATCATCGCTCCGGCTTTTTTCCCGCTTTCCCTCCATCTTATCAACCTGGAAGGATCTAGGCGCTTTGCTTGCGCTGTTGCCTCCTCTCGTCTCAAGCACACAAAGACCTGTAATGGATTAGTCATAAGATTTATATTTTAAGCAACTGTTGTACCCATTTACCTGGCCTGTGCGTCACAATAAAGAATGTATATAAAAAAAGTACCCATTTACCTGGCCTGTGCGTCACAATAAAGAATGTATATAAAAAAAAAAAAAAGCCTTCGTCGGCTTCGCTGTCTTCTGCGTTCACCGCTTTTAGATCTCGCACATGTGCCGTTCTACCTCTGCCGCCCGCTACTGGTCGCACACGCACTATAACTGGGGATATGAATGCTCGCACTGTGAATGGTCCATCGAAGCGAGGCGCCAGCTTGGCCGCAAACTGCTCGGCTGCGTTGGACAAGTGATGTTGTCGCACGAGCACCTCGTCGCCCAGTTTGGGTCGCCACTCGCGTCTCCGCAGATTGTACTGGCGTGCCTGATCCTCGCTGGCCACCCCTTGGTTTCTTCTTGCTATGCGGGCAACAAACTGTAGCAGCGTCGCGTGTGTTTCTGGGCTACCTGATGCTGCCTCAGGGGCATCAGGATCCCTGCCGTACAGTGTGTGTGGATGCCGTGGTTCTCTCCCAAATAGGATGAAAGCCGGTGAGTAGCCCGTTGCGTCTGAAATTGCTGTATTAATGGCCAATTGTGCTTCCGGCAGTTGTTCGTCCCACGTGTTGTGCTGCCCGTTCGCCAGCTGAGCAATCAATGTTTTGACCGTTCTATTGGTCCGCTCAGTGGGATTCTCCTGAGGTGTGTATGGTGCCGTCAGTTGTTGCCGTATGCCTGCCTCGGCGAGGAACTGCTTCAGCGCGCGGCTCGTAAACTGGGCTCCATTGTCTGTAATGAGTTTTCTTGGTGTGCCAAACCGTGCCAGAATCCGCTCCCGCAAGGCCAGCTTCACTGCCGCTGCCGTCGCCTTGCGGATGGGGACCAGTTCTGCCCATTTACTGAACTTATCGACCAGGACCAGTAGATACGCGTTGCCTCGTTTGGACCGCGGCAGCGGCCCCACAAAATCGGCGCAGACGACGTCCCACGCTGCCTCCGCTGGTTTGAAGTGCATCTTGCCTGCCGTCAGCTGTTGCTGGGCCTTATAGCGTTGGCACAACAGGCACTGGTGCACATACTTCGCTACGTCGCGATACAGACCAGGCCAGTGGTATCGGTCTGCAACGCGTGCACAGGTTCGGCGTACTCCCATATGGCCCGCTGTTGCATCGTCGTGGCATTCTCTCAATACCTCCAGTCGTAGAGGCGCGGCCACGCATAGCCTCCATGGTGACACCTCATCTTCTCCTAGCACGTGAGGGATGCGGCGGTACAGCCTGTCGTTCTGTATGGCGTAATCTGGGTACTTGCTGGGACTCTCCAACACCGCTGCCGTCAGCCGCTGTAACCATTTACAAGTTGGTGCTGCCTCTGACTCCACGTGTGCACGGCCGATCACCTCGCGTGGTTGTCGTGACAGTGCGTCGGCCACCACATTCAAGGCTCCTTTCCGGTACTGGACATCGAAGGTGTACTGCTGCAGCTCCAAAGCCCAGCGTGCGATGCGGCCGGTGGGGCTCTCAATTGAGTTAAGCCATCGCTAAGTGGTCGGTCACGACGGTAAAGCGATAGCCCTCCAGATAGTGCCGCAGCTTTCGGATTCCCCAAACAATGGCCAGGCACTCCTTCTCCGTGGCGCTGTAGTTGACCTCTGCTTTCTGCAGTTTCCTACTGGCGTAGGAAATCACGTGCTCCTGGCCGTCTACGTTCTGTGTCAAAACCGCGCCCAGCCCATACTCGCTGGCGTCAGTCTGTAGGCAGAAGCGTTGTGTGAAATCGGGGCACGCTAACACCGGTGCTTCCATGAGCTGTCTTTGGATACAATCAAATGCCTCCTGCTGCGGTGTTTCCCAACTCCACTTGTGGCCTTTCTTTAACAGCTCGGTGAGTGGACCTACCGTTGTGGCGAAATTGGGTACAAAGCGTCGGTACCACGAGGCCATCCCGATGTACTGCCGCAGCTGTTTTAGGTTGGCCGGGGGCTTCAGTTCACGTATGGCTGCCACCTTTTCTGGATCCGTCTGTATCCCGTCTTCTGTCACCAGGTGCCCCAGGTAGCGTATGGACCTGCGAAAAAACTCACACTTATCTTGATTTACCCGCAGGTTTGCCGCTCTCAGTCTTCGAAACACCTCCCTCAGGTTACATAGGTGTTCTTCGAATGTCTTCCCAACCACAACTATGTCGTCCAGGTAGGCAAACGCGTGTGGAGCCATATCCGGGCCGATGACGCTATCTAGCGCCCGCTGGAAGGTGGCTGGGGCGGAGTGCAGGCCAAAGGGCATCACTCGCCATTGGAAAAGGCCCCGTCCGGGCACTGTGAAGGCGGTGTATTTACGGCTGTCGGGCTCCATGGGGATCTGCCAATAACCGTTTCGCAAGTCGATGCTGCTGATGTACTTCGCCTGTCGTAGCTGTTCGAGAATATGTTGGATCCTCGGAATGGGGTATGCGTCTGGCTCCGAGCGCTCGTTCAGCTGGCGGTAGTCGATGCACATTCGCCACGCCCCATTCTTCTTGCGCACCAGGACTATGGGCGCGCTGTACGCGCTATCGGACCGCTCAATGCAGCCCTTCGCCAGCAACTCGTCAACCTCGTTGTCAATTACCGCTTGCATCGCCGGATTCCTCGGATAGTAGCGCTGTTTAATGGGCCTGTCGTCTTTCACGCGGATCGTGTGTGTCGCCACCGACGATACGCCCACAATGTTCTCAAAGCGTGGTAATTCCTCCTGAAGGAACGTGGCAGCCTGAGCAGCCTGTTCATCTGTCAGCGTAGCCGCCGATGGAGCAATTGGCTCTGTGGTCACCAATGCCGCACATCGTACTCTGCGGCGCGCCTGACGCCTTCTCCGCCGTCGCCGCTCACGCACATCTCACATCTCCAGCTTGTGGCTGCCGGCGGTGAGCGTACCATAGGCCTTCCTGATGAAATCCAGCCCTAGTGAGAGCTCGTCCTCGCAGCCCGGCAGTGTTAACAGTGGTATCGAGATGCATTTGTCGTCCACTGTTATCGCCGTCATCGTCTCCTCGCAAACAGTTTGTCGCGAGCCGTTGGCCATCGACATCGACACCTCTACACTCCGTACATTCTCCCCACCTGGCTTTCTCAAGCGTCGTGCTAGCGCCGGGCTCACGAAGCTGCGAGTGGCTCCCGTATCCACCACCGCGTCGAGGGCAAGACCACCGCAATCCACCCTCAACACCATCACTCGCGAGCGTTCTGCCACTAGTTTTCCTGCGTGGGCTCGCCTATTGGCGGTATGTGGCGAGCCCCCCTGGCGTTTCCCGCTCTGCGGCGACAGCATTCGTTCGTTCGCACGCCCAGCCTACCGCAATCCCAGCAGTATAGTTGTTGTTGGTTTGGGCAGCATTCGTTGTCGTGCCCCGCCATACCACAGCGTTTGCAAGACCGCCCCTGGTGTACCGACGAGCTCTGCATCTCGGGCCCGGTTGCTGTTGTTCGCGCGGGTGTCGTCTGTAAAGGGAGAAAGTCTCGCCTGCTTAACTCACCACCAGATGTGGGTTGCATATCCGTTGGCTCCGGACGTCGGATCGGAAGCCCCCGTGGGCCCATGAACGCTGGCTGGGATGGCCCTGCCCCAATGGTACAGGCCGGAACCAGGCCCAACTCCTCCAGCTCTGCTGCTTGCCGGGTGAATTCGGCCACAGTATGGACATCCTGATGCCGTATCCTGATGTTGATCGCTGGTCGGCTGTTGCGGTAGATGAGACTCAGCTGCTCCTCTCCGGGCATGTCTGCATCGAGCATCAGTTCCAGCATCGCTTGGACGTAGGTCGCAGTGGACTCCGACTCGCCCTGAAAGCGTCGTTGCGCATTCTGTCGCCACCGCTCAATGTGAGGAGCGGCCGGGTACGCTTCTAGCAGTTCCGCGCGGAACTCTGCCCACGACTGCGTCGAGCTTCGCCTTGTGCGGTCCCACGTCAGTGCCGCGCCCTCCAGAATGTTTGGTAACATCGGCACCAAATTATCTACCGGCTCCCCACTCACTTCCGCTTTCTCTTCTAGCCTGCGCAAGAATGCCCGTGGGTCCCCGCTGCCGTCGAAACGTACTCCCCACTGTGCCACCTCCGTGCTCAGGGCTCTCCGCTCCGCTCGTGACATTGTCGAGTGGGCCGAACCAGCCGTGGATGCGGTTGACATGGCTGATGTTTGCGCCTGTGGTTCTGCCACCGCCTGCGCGCTTGCGAGCGGTGACGCTGGAGTCGGTGCTGTTGGGTCATCTTCGTCAGGCGCATTACCAGCAGGAGCGGTGGAAACGCAGACCTGGCTCGACAGTTTCTGGAACCCATCCTCCATAGCCTGGGCCAACCGGTGGGTGTACTGAGCCAACGCAACTGTTACCGAATCGGCAATCGCTTGTGTCAGGTCCGCCGTTGAGAGCACTGGAGCCACTATTGGCGTCGCTGAAGCTGCCGTGGGCTCCGTTGTGGTAGCTCCCGGCGAGGCCGCGACCGCTACCGAAATGGTCGGCACTGTCGCAGGAGTTCGCGGTGTCGTGTTCGCCTCTGTCACGACGAGCAGCCCCTCCGGTACGTCCTCTTGTTTCGGGACTCCCAGCCGTCCGCCGGGCACCGGGCTCAACTGACCTGCCGTCGCGGTACGCGACGACATGTTCTCGTAATACGCCGCTAGTTCTTCCAGGCGGGGTCGGTACTCTTCTTGGGCCGACTTCACGAACGTTGCCAGCCGCACCCGCAAAGCCTCCACGGTGCCGGTCTCCTCGATGTCGAACTCGCGCAGCACCGTGCTGAGCTCTTCCTTCCGCAGCACACGAATCCAGCTCGTTCGTAGCATCGTAGGTCCACGCTCTCTCCCCTACTTGGTCGGATCTAACCTCACACTTCTTTGGGGTCCCTGCTCGGGCGCCACTTGTAACGTTGTTACTCTGCCGCGGGTATGCTCGCCGGCCAGAGTATGCTGAAATAAATTAGGCACCCCAAAGTGCCGAGGTGTCCAACCAATAAAAGAAGGCGGTGTGCCAAAACTTCTCCACGTGTTTTATTCCAAAAGAATCAAAAATGCAGCCAGCGCTTCAGTGCGTGTTGGGCATGAGCCAGAAGAGAACTAACTTAAAACGAATTTACAATTACTTGCCTTCATGGCTTACTCTTCTTATAATTACTTGTACTTATAACTACTCGTAATGACGCGCGGCTGGTTGCTGCGCAACGCGTCGTTACAATACTTAATCAAAAATATCTTCTATCTACAAATAATTGTACAAATAAATTCGATCTTGAATTCAGAATAACTTTGAAATATATATGAAAATATTCGAATTACAAACATTTATTAAAACTTAATCTCACATTTCTATTATCACGTTTTTCTAACTTTACATACCTAAATATTTAATCAAAAGCTAATATTCATATATTCATATTTATTTATGCTTAATCAATAAATTTATTTTAAATTTTTTTTGAAATACTTTTGATTTACAAATATTTATTTCTTGAATTCAGAATTTAATTAAGATAACTTTGAAATATATATGAAATATATTCGAATTACAAACATTTATTAAAACTTAATCTCACATTTCTATTATCACGTTTTTCCAACTTTACATACCTAAATATTTAATCAAAAGCTAATATTCATATATTCATATTTATTTATGCTTAATCAATAAATTTATTTTATCTCTAATTTAGTGAAGGAAACTTTGAAATACTTTTGATTTACAAATATTTATTATTAATAAATTTTTCCATCATGAATACAGGACATAAGAATCTTAATGAAATTTCACCCAAACCTAAAAGGAGCCCTAAAAACCCCCAACTGGTAACTTCTAACATTCTTATTCGTAAGCCCAATTCTCCTCCTATGGCTGAACCCTCAGATAACATTCCATCCTGTTCTACTCCCAAACAAGTAAGCTCGAAATCACATTCAGCCGTAAGTAGAACTTCAATTCCATCCACGACATTTCAATCCACAAACACTTCAACTAAAGTTACTGTTCTTTCAGGAAGCAATTCTGCCGCTCTTTATAAAAAAACTAATGCACCTCACATTTCGCCAAACTCTAGACGTGTGCGTGCCAGTGCTGAGGCCAGGCGTTCATCTGCCACGTCTCGTGTGGCGCAACACGATGGTGCAAGGCGTGAGGTTCAAAACTCCGTTAATCCTGATCTAATTGAATTGGAAAGTGAGGATGGTGGAATGGAAAGTGACTCATCACTCATAAATGCCCCCCCTTTTGCACACTCAGCTACGACCAGTACTGGTGCTGCCCAAGAGCCGGCCTTACCTACCTCTCTCTCGGCTCCGGCTGACGGCATTGAAAATCAGGACACACTTGTACCCAATTCAATCTTGACTACCGGTAAGCCACCTCCCATTCAAGCTGAATGTGAAGACGTATCTGCTCTTCTAAATTCTCTGTCCTCGCTTGTTGGACCCGAAAAATTTCTTTTGAAAATGGGTGCCCCTGGCTTCGCTTGGATTCACACAAAGGACCCCATTAGTTACAAATCTATCATTGAGTTTTTGGACTCTAAAGACATTAGATATCACACTCATCAAATGAAGTCTCTCCGTCCTCTCCGTGTGTACGTAAGAGGGCTGCCACGCACTACTTCAATTGATTTCATTAGAAATTTTCTAATTGATCAAGGTTTTGACGTGGTGGGCGTACATCTTCCGATTTTTAAGGATAAACGTAGCCCAGACCCGTCAGAAAAATTTTCGCCAAATGCGTTTTTTGTCAACTTAGTCAACTCTGCTAAAAATGAAAAAATCTTTCAAATCAAGTATATTGGCAATTTTATAGTCCAAGTAGAGCCAACTATTAAAAATTTAAACATTCCTCAATGTAAACGGTGCCAGAAATTTGAGCACACGAAAAAATTCTGCAAACATGATCCTAAATGCGTAAAGTGTGGCGGAGATCATTTGTCTGAAACCTGTACCAAAGTTTTTGAAACTCCACCGACATGTGCCAATTGTAAAGGGACTCATACTGCCAATTATCATGGCTGCCCAATTCTTATTGCTATCAAAGCCAGACGTAGTAAGCTTCATCCTCTCCCAGCTCGTACCCTGGCGTTAAATCTAGCCGGTACTCAAGCTAGAGATGAACAGTTTCCCCCTATGGATGCTCCCCTTAAATCTAGAAACCAGAAACGTGTACCTACACAAACTTCCTTTAATACTCAATTTTCTAACTTCGTTATGAAAAATAACAATCCAACCGCTTCGGCTTTGCTTGTCACAAACGCCTCACCAGCTAATATCCACATTAACCCCAATATAAATGCCAACAGGAATCCCTACTCCTCAAATTTAACTCCTAGAACGTACGCGGATATGGCGCGTTCTCTAAATAAAAAACACATTTCAGCCGATATCCCCTATCAACGGCAAGGGCAAAGATACCCTCGCATTCTTGGCCAAATTCCTTCCTCCTATGAAGAAAACGCTAAAAACAGACCTATTGTCCCTACTAACCCCCAACACCAATCGATACGCTTTCCCCCGAAAGTCTTCATGGCCTTGCTGAGAATGAATTTAGAACTTTTATATCGAAACAGATGCTAAATATGAGCTTCCAAATCACTTCTTTACACTCGCAACTGTCCGCCTCCCTTGCCAGGATGGAGCGGCTGATTGCCCCCTCGAATCGGCCCACTTTGAGCTCAACTACAAACCCAAATGAATAGTAACTCTCTTAAAATAGCCATTTGGAATGCAAACGGCATTCGCCGTAAGCTCCACTCCCTTGAGCTCTTTCTAAAATCTAACATGATAGATATTCTCTTAATTTCTGAGACTAAGCTCTCTCGAAATTTGCAAATTACAATACCTGGCTATAAAATTATTGTATCACATAACCCGAATTCAATAACTGCTGCTGGTGGGTCAGCTATTATAATCTCAGACAATATTCAGTTCCAACCTCTTCCTCCCATATCTGAAGAATACGCACACATCTCCCAAATTGCTGTTAATACATATTTTGGCAGCATGACATTTGCTGCCTGTTACTGGCCCCCAAACCAACAGGTTTCCCACACATTCTTTGATTCGGTCTTCAACCAATTAGGAAATAAATTCCTGATTGGTGGGGACTGGAATGCTAAACATAGGCTGTGGGGCAACTATAGAAGTTGCCCTCGTGGACGTGCATTAGCCGACACTATTTTGGCATCCAACTCATTAAATGTGCTCACAACTGCGGAGCCTACTCACTTTCCACGCAGCGGTACCACACCTTCAGTCCTTGATTTTGCAATCACGAAAAACATTCATCATTCCCTAATGCAAATAAGACGCGTTTTTGACTTACATAGTGATCACCTCCCTCTTGTAATCTCCTTCTGTTTTGGGCTTTCCTCAATTAATCCCCCATCGCCAAATAACTCCAAAATATTTATGAAAAACACAAATATTGAAACTTTCAAAAAATTATTGAACAATAGTATTAACTTAAATATGGACATAATCAGTCCCGATGACATAGACGATGCAGTAGATCTGCTAGTTTCCAAAATTCGCTTTTGTGCCACAGCAGCCACCCCCACTAACAATACCCAGTCTCTTTTTCCAAATTCCTTTCGCCCTCCTCTTAAAGCCGAAGCTTTAGAACTGGCAAGGTTAAAGCGCCAACTAAGAAAACGATATATTCGTACTCGCTCTCCCCTTGATAGAGCTGACTGGCTTTTCGTAGCCCGTACTCTTTCCACTTTTTTAAAGCGTATGCGTTCCTCGTACTTTAACTACCTACTAGAAAATGCTGATCCGAACAAAAAAGGAGGCTTCAATTTATGGCGCGTCACCAAGCACCTAAAAACTCAGCCTCACATGGTCTCCCCCATAAAAGATTCGGCTGGTAATTGGTGTACTACCCCTTTGGAAGTGGCTGAAGTTTTCGCTAATGAACTCGAAAGCCGCTTCACTCCTCACAACTTTTGCTCACAAGCCCATACACAACAAGTCCTGCAGGCCTTGGAGAATGATGAAATTCTCATAGAACCGAATGTTCCTATTCGTCATGTAAGTCCTACCGAACTTAAATCTTACATCTCAAGTATGAAACTTAAAAAAGCTCCTGGCTTAGACAACATCACAAATTTGGTTCTGCGCTCTTTACCTCATAAAGCAATCTTGTTCCTCGTCAAAATATTCAATATTATGTTGTGGCTGCGGTATTTTCCAAAAAATTGGAAAAATGCAGCAGTGACCATGATTCCAAAAAGTGGCCGCTCGTTAAGCCAAATAAATGACTACAGGCCAATTAGCCTCTTATCGTCACTATCCAAACTATTCGAGATGGTTATTAGCGAACGCTTAAATGACGTGCTCGACAAATGTCACATTATACCCGACCATCAATTTGGCTTTCGTAAAGAGCATAGCACCATTCAACAAGTACATCGTATAGTCAATCATGTACATCGGGCTTTTGACCAGGAACAGTTCACATCTGCCATTTTTCTTGATATCGAACAAGCGTTCGATAGGGTTTGGCATGTTGGTCTATTATATAAATTGAAAAAATTTTTGCCGTATCCATTATTTGAACTCTTCCAATCATACCTTTCAAATCGCACGTTCTGCGTAAAAGAAAGGGGCTGCGTCTCATCAATACGTCCTGCTCTTGCTGGAGTTCCACAGGGTAGCATACTTGGTCCCACTCTATACAATATATATGTCAGTGATATGCCACTACCCATTGTTCACAAATTCTCGCGAAGCAATTGTCTTATTGCAACCTATGCAGACGACACTGCTATTTTATTTAGTGATCCTTCTCCACACACAGCTACTTACAATATGAATAATTACCTATGCACCTTCTCGAACTGGGCTATGTCCTGGAACATTAAAATCAACAGCAGAAAATCCTCCCACATGTCATTTACGTGGCGTACTGGTAGAATGCCAGATGTCACTTTTGACAATGTCGTCATTCCTAAGAAATCCACCGTCAAATATTTGGGCCTAAATCTGGATGGCAAACTGCTATGGAACAAGCATGCTAACGTAATCAAAAAGTCTCTTTTGGGCAAACTTCAAAAATATAACTGGCTCATAAATCCCCAGTCCCGGTTAAGTACTAAAAATAAACTTTTGATTTATAAACAAATCATAGCGCCAACCTGGAAATACGGCATAGAATTGTGGGGATGTGCGGCAGATGTCCATATCCGAGCCATCCAGATTATCCAAAATAAAACCTTGCGCCTCTGTACTGGCTCAATTCCCTTTGTCCGAAACTTTGATATTCATCAAGCCTTCAATTTCTCGTCTGTGTGGGACGAAATAAATCTTCACTCGAGCAGATACAACGCAAAAACCACTAATCACCAGAACATTCTTGTTCGTGACCTTCTAAGGCAATTTTCAAGGGGTGGCCCACACGTTCGATATCGGCCAAACGACTTGCCGGATAGAGCCCCTCCTCCTAATGCTCTCTAATCTTTACTACTGGGTTTCCCCTGCATCGACTATCGTTTTGTGATACTTTTCTCAACTTTTGAACTACCGCCTTTCCTATTGCTGCTTGGCCTGTGTGACGACTGTGCACGTCATGCGGGCACGGCGGGCTTGACCCGAACCCACTTTGCGAAAATTTTTCGCGGATGGGTTTTGGGAGGAGGGGGGTGGTTTTTCCCCGTGGAAGGGGCCTAGATCCGTGTATAGAAGTTTTTCACTCCTATAAATACAGTTGGATGCTGGGTCCCTCCGCGTCCTGCCCGGATGTGTATGGGTCTGGCTGACCTGTGCTCCTTTTGCTGTATCTATACAGCGATTTTTGGAGCGCGCTTTGGTCGGTTCCATACAGAAGTTAACTTTTTCCTTTTCCTTTCTGTTAAACCATTTCGGGCTTTCTACTTATTTTCTTCTCTACCTCATCTATAATTCTATTTTTTCTCTAAAGGCGAACGACGGTACCTATTAAGGCCGTTTTAAAGTAAACAAATATAATTATACTTATCTCAATAACAAAATTACACAAATTCCACATTGAATAAAATTAACTACTCAAACGCTACGTAAAAGTATTAAACAATAAATTTTACCCAGAATCTGCAATTCTTCTTATCCTCATCATGCCTGGAAAATTCTGGGCCATTCGATGCTGCTTTTGTGGCGGAGCATTGATCCACGAAACCGGTTACTTGTCCATTTTGCGAATCGCATGAAGCATCGAAATTGATTTCGAAAATTTTCTGGTTGCAACTCAAGTACTTTCACCCAATATTCCCTCACTTCTTGGTATCCGGAATTTACATTCAGCCGTGCTGAAACAATAAACAAATGCAGCATTAATACAAATCTCCGTTAGAGCGTTTGAAGTGGGATAAGATTTGGTCACCACATTCTGGATATCTACAGCGGAGGAACAAAGAAAATCATGCTGTCAGCTATTTTGCCGGAGATTCGTAACCTGCAGCCAACGCTTTCTCTCTTGGCATTTGGAATGTGCATCCATATACTATACAACTAGTAACAAACGAAATATAAATACATAAAATCGGTACAAATTTAAATAATCATGCCTATAACTAACTATAACCTACAACAAATAAATTATTAAGTTACAGTATATAACAACTACCTTAAAATTCACTTAATTCAAACAATAACAAATACTTAAGCTCTTCAAAATCTCCGCCATGCCTACAAGCCAAACATCGTTTCATCTGGAGCTTCTGCCTGGAGCTCTGGTTTGCTCGTCTCTACTTCGAGGTTCATCTTGGAAACTTTATTGCCCTGCTCACGTCCTCTATGCTGTTCCTTCTTCAGTGTCTGAAGCCAACGTTGTATGGCGCTGAAACATAAATAAATAAATTATCTATATCAAACTTTATAAGTAACAATTTGTTATTTCATAAATTACATTACACAATTTTTTAATTTACACACATATCAACAGTTCAAACATATTCACGTCACATCAAAATAAATAATTAATAAACTCACAAATTATCATTCTAATACAGCAGCCTCATCAAAACATTAATTATTAAACTACATCCACATTCCATAATTTAACTACTCCAACAAATACACATATTCATCAAATTTCATACAACATTACACTAATTCAAACAATAATAACTTTTCGCATTCCACACAAATTAACAATACAAATCAACTAATAATTAAAATCGTAACCCTCCTTGCTTTCATCACGCTTGGGAAATTCTTGGGCCACCTGACGCGGTCCTGTTGATGGAGCCTTGCTCTCTGGACCCAACACCACACCTGGAGTATCCATAGCGGAGCAAAGAAAATATGCTGCCATCTTTTCTTGTCAAATCTCCGCCTCGTCTACAACCCAAACATCGTCTCATCTGGAGCCTCTGCCCGGAGTTCTGGTTTTCTCGTCTCTTCTTCGAGGTCCATCTCGGCAACTTTCCGGCCTTGCTTATGCTTTATATGCTGCATCTCCTCAGGGTCCGGAACCATCACTATATAGAGCTGGAAAAATTAAAAAAAAATATATCATAAAACTTCATATAAATGGTAAACAAACTACAAAAGCAGTCCTTTAACATACCCACGTCACATCACAATAAAACAACTCATAAATTCACAAATTAATACTGTATAATCATAAGCTTTTTTATGATTCCAAATATGCGAAATTATGTTGGCGAAATAATTGCAAAATAAGCGAAAACGAAATTATTCAATTTAAAAGAGGTGCACAAATGTTTATTTTTCATCGGTAGCGATCGCCGAGATTTACAAAGTTTATGCTGGTAGACGGAAAGCTAAGCTTCTCCGTACCAGATGCGATAACGAAAAACGAACTTGACTTGCAGAGTTAGCGACAATAACTAGTACATATGTGGCGGCTGCGCAGCAGCCTATGCAAATTTATGGCAACAAAAGGAAACGTTAAGTGCTCGGCTTGCTATGCAAAGCAAGCGACAAGAAAACGAGCACTTTGCATTGAGTTATTTACGTTACTTATTAACTATGATGTGCTGCTGGTTTTGGCTGTTTTTGGCCGGATGACCAAACATACTCCCCCTGTTGAAGAACCAGGGTCTTCAACAACATCTTGTTTCGGCAGCGGGCATAATTTGCGAACGGCTCGCCGAATGGTTCCAGTGGAAGTCCTCAATTCTGCAACTCTCGACACGCCATCTGCGCCGCTGATGAGGCTGACCACCCTTGCTAATGGCCATTTGAGGGGCGGCAAATTCTCGTCCTTGACCAGAACGACATCATCAATGGAGAGTCCAGGCTGCGACACTCGCCATTTTGAGCGCTGTTGAAGAAGCGTCAAGTATTCTTCACGCCAGCGAGCCCAAAATATCTGCTGGTAGTACGTCACGCGCTGCCATCGATCCAGCCGATTGAAATTGAGCTTCGTCAGATCAGGCTCAACGTACGTTGACAGCGGAGCAGCACCAAGAAAATGAGCTGGAGTCAAGACATCGAGATCTGCTGGATGTTCTGAAAGGGATAACAATGGGCGAGAATTAATAATTGCCCCGATATGGCATACAAGCGTGCGCAGTTCATCAAATTCGAGCAGCGATAGTCCGACGGATCTGTAGAAATGATGCTTGGCAGTCTTTACAGCCGCTTCCCATAGACCACCAAAGTGAGGCGAGCGCGGCGGAATGAAACGCCAATCAATACAGTCAGCAAGGCAAAATTCTTGCACAGCCTGCAGGTGCTCGCTGGATTCAAAAAGACGCTTTAGCTCAGCCATCTCGTTCCGTGCGCCAACGAAATTTGTAGCGTTGTCAGACCAGATCCTCGTAGGTCGACAGCGCGTCAAAATAAAGCGTTTAAGTGCATTTAAGAATGCTCCGGTGGTTAAATCCTTCACCAACTCCAAATGCACAGCCTTGGTGGCGAAGCAAATGAAAATGCAAATATAGCATTTTATTGGTGCCTTATTGCGGACCTCGCTTTTGTAGAAAAACGGCCCACAAAAATCCACACCAGTGACCATAAAGGTATGTGAAGCATCAACTCGATCCTTTGGCAGGTCAGCCATAACATGCTCCACAAGACGAGGCTTGGCTCGAAAACAAATGGTGCATTTGCTGACTACGCTGCACACTGTTTTCCGACCGCCAATTGGCCAATACTGCAACCGAATTGAGGCCAGCAATGCACGAGGTCCAGAATGCAGATTACGGACATGGTAGTGCATAATGACTGAACGCGTGACTGGATGACGCCTTGGAAGTATAATTGGATGCTGGGCTTCAAAGTCGAGCGCAGAGTTACTTAGACGGCCACCAACGCGCATCAATCCAGAGCTGTCGAGAAACGGAGATAAAGAAAGACAGGAGCTAGACGATTTCAAAGTGTGTCCGGCCTGCAAGGTCTTGTATTCGTCCCGAAGCGTAGACATTTGAATTGAGCGCATCAACAGCAGTGTACCATGACGGATGCAGTCCACCGATAGCCCAGGAATTCGTACACGGTGCAGGAACTTGTATACATATGCAAACACGCGCTGCAGCTTTCCAAATGTGTTAACATATTTGCATTGCTGTGCAATGTCTTCGCACAGTGTGGTGCTTACAAACACTTTAGAGCGCTGCTCAGGAAGCGACGAGACGGAATTGCAAGACTCTGGCCAAGAAGATTTATCTTTCGTCAGAAATGCGGGACCATGTAGCCACAAGTTGGACTGGACTAATTCGCTGGGCAAAGCTCCACGTGAAAGTATGTCCGCAGGATTTAAATCGGTTGGAATATATCGCCATTCCATGCCAGAGGTCAACTCTTGAATAGTTGCGATGCGATTGGAAACGAAAATTTGAAACCTGGATGGCTCGCTGCGAATCCAAGATAGCGCTACTGCAGAATCAGACCAACAATAAAACTTGCAGTCGAATAACTCCATACGAGATATTTCGTTTATGAGTTGTGCCAGCAAAACGGCTCCGCACAACTCTAGTCGGGGCACGGTCAACGATTTGAGCGGCGCCACACGAGATCTGGAACACAGCAGCTCCGCACGAGATTGGCCTTGCGTGGTCGAAATGATGTACACGCAAGCTCCATAGGCATCTATGCTGGCATCACTAAAACCATGCACTTCAATGGAAACACCAACAGAAAGTGCAAGCCTTGGAAATTTCAGCTGCTTTGTGCGCTCAAAATCTGCAATAAGATTATGCCAAGATGTTGTCAATGATGCTGAAAGGCTTTCATCCCAATCAAGCCTTTCTCTCCAAAGCGCCTGCAGGAATATCTTAGCCTTTGCGATTACTGGTCCAATAAGGCCAAGCGGATCATAAAATCTGGCAATAGTTGACAAAACAGTGCGCTTGCAAATTCGACCAGATGTCAATGCTGGCAGAAACGTGAAAATGAATAAATCCGTCGCAGGATCCCACGACAGTCCTAGAGTTTTTGTTATGTCGCTGCCATCATCAAACTTAACTAGAGTTTCTTTGTCTTCTTCCGGAACTTGTTTGAGCACATCAGGATTGCTGGAGCACCACTTCCTTAGCTTGAAATTAGCCTTGGCAAGTAGCCCTGTGGTTTGTCTCATAATTTCTATGACTTCGTTTGTAGAAGCACCACCAGTGATTAAATCATCAACATAAAAATCGCGGCGCAAGATATCGGAGCCAATAGGAAATAGCTCATGCTCATCTTCAGCCAGCTGATGCATAGTGCGAACGGAGAGAAACGAGGCAGGCTTTGTACCGTAAGTGACGGTATCAAGACGGAAAACTTGAATAGGCTTTTGAGGCGAGTCACGCCATAGAATGCATTGAAAATAGCTATCCGGATTTGATACTCGCACGCAGCGGTACATCTTGCAGATGTCTCCTGTTAAAGCGATAGGAAACGTGCGAAATCGAAGAAGCGTGTTTGCGAGCTTTGACTGAATGGAAGGACCAGCCATTAGGATGTCATTTAAAGAATGACCAGAGGATGTGGATGCGGAACCGTCAAACACGACTCTCAACTTTGTCGTTGTGCTGTCCTCCTTCAGAACGCAATGGTGCGGCAGGAAATACTTGCACAAATTTAGCGAAACTGGCGATACAAGCGACATATGACCCAACTCTAAATACTCCTTAATGAATGCAGAGTACTGTGCTTTGAGAAGTGGATTGCGTTCTAACTTTCGCTCCAAGTTTATGAACCGACGATAGGCTTGCGTATAGGAATCGCCAAGCAGATCTGTGCTGAACTTTACAGGCAACCGGACGGAATACTCGCCAGTACGCAGGCGCCTGTAATTAGCCTTGAAATGCTCCTCGCAGTCGAACTCTTCTTTTGTAAGTTTTACAGCCGGATCGACACCACTTTCGAGTTCCCAAAAAGAGCGAACCATCTGCTCGATTCGTGTATTGCAATCCTGTGTAGACGGAGACTTGGATGCAACCAAAGCAGATTTCTGACGCTGCGAGCCACCTCCAGTAACTATCCAGCCCAAACGAGTCTTTTGCAGAAGTGGCAGGCCATCAGCCAGTTTAATCTGACCTACGCACAACAACTCGTAGAATAAATTGGCACCGATAAGCATATCAATTTGCTGTGGCTTGAAGAACGCCGGATCAGCTAAGCGGACATTGCTTGGTATATCCCAATGAGATATGTCAACCGTGAAATTTGGTTGGTTCTCAGTAATGGAAGGAGCGACCAAAGCAGTAATATTTGCGGAATAGTCAGTGACCAATGATTGCAAGCATAAGTGCACAGTGCAACCATCAGACTTGAAACTGACGTCACCAAGACCAGACACAGAGGCCGACGACTTGGTCTTTCGAAGTTGGAGCCGGTGAGCGAATCGCGAAGTTATAATGTGCAACTGTGATCCGGAATCGAGCAATGCACGGCAGGGTACCCAAGTCCCGGCGCGATTTTGAATGCTGATGACAGCGGTGGCCAAGAGCACAACATCTGAGCCGAGATTTTGGGCAGGCAATGAAGCAAGCGATGATGGCGAAACAGCTGCGAGAGCGCTACGTGGCAGTAACAATGAAGACGGCCGCGAGTGTAAGTCAGAAGCGGACGATTGCTCAGGCATCAAATTTACGGCAGCTGAATTATTAAAATGCAATAAACTGTGATGTTTGGCACCACAGGTTCTGCACGATCCAGAATTGCAAGTTCTCATTCTGTGTCCCTTTCTAAGACAATTTATACACAGAGAGAGGCGTTTCGCTTCCTTTAAACGAAGTACAGGCGACAAATTACCAAAAAGTGGGCAACTGTATATTTCGTGTGCATTTATGTCACAAAACAGACAACCATTTGCGGATGGGTTAGTGGCGACAAACGAGCGTTTGGTGTTAGTGTTTTTGTTCTTTCCCACCTGATAATTCGACGAATATGATGCCATTGCATGCTCGATGTTTTCCAATTTTTGGCACCTGCTATCCAAGAACGTCGCAAATTGCTCCCACGACGGTATAACGTTTAATGGGGCGGCTTCCTCCCACTTTGCCTGCGTCGCAGCATCCACCTTGCCCAAAATTGTCTGAACGACGATGCTGCCAGCTACATCTTGCATATTGCCCAAACTCAACAGTGCACGCATATTTGCGTTGACTTTGTCGGACAACTCTCGCAGCTTGCTTGTAGTTTCAGCCTTTTTAATGCCCAAAATCTCGGAGATGTGTGCCTGGAAAATAAGACGCTTATTGTTAAACCGCTTGTCGAGTAGGTCTAACGCCACTGAATAATTTGCACCACTTATCTCAAGCGCACGAATCGTGTCCAACGCAGATCCTCTTAAGCTTGACCTCAAATGCTGCAACTTTTCCACATCGGAGAGATCTGGATCCTTGGCGATCACTGATGTGAACATCGAAGCGAAATCTGCATATTCAGTATATCCACCACTGAATGTAGGCAACTTAAGCTCAGGCAAACGAGACCGATTTATCACAATGGTAGACTGATCATCTTGCCGAAGCGTCGAACACGGCGGCGCGCCAGATTGCATCCTTTGTATTGCATTTAGCAGGCGGCCCTCCAAGCAGACCACCAGCTCAGCAAAGTTGCAGCGCAAACTGCTGCCAATCTCGTCAAAGTCCAGCTCCTCTAATTTGTCATGCACCAAATTAAAAGAGGCCTGAATACTTTGCAGCATTTCCACACGTTTTCGCAGCTCACTTTCTGAAATATTGTCAATTTCACAATCATTTATTTTATTTTGAATAGAAAGCGCCCACGCATATAATGATTGCGCCTTGCGCTTATAAAACTCAACACTATTGCTCGTAGCCTGCACTGCATTGCCCACAGCTGTTGACGTCGAAGCTGTTGGCGCAAGCGTCGCTGCATCAGCTACGTCAGCAGCAGCTGATGCGACAGCTTGGAAGGCGCGCATTTGACCGTCGCTCTCAGACATTATGAACGCGAGAGAGAACCGAAAACCGAAAATAGCAGAGATAAATGACGCGCGCGAATAACTGTTTTATCTGCTGATGTTCGTTGCCCTCAAAAATGTCGCTTCACACGGCTGCTTATTGGCGGTACAGTAGGCACTATGAACTTATACTTTTGCACTTATGTACTTGAATATTTTTTGTGTACAATGAACTCAATTATGTACGCTTTGTTTTTTAACGCGATTAAGCAAGGTTTTGTGGAATTATTAATCACGTCGGGGTCACCAAAATGTATAATCATAAGCTTTTTTATGATTCCAAATATGCGAAATTATGTTGGCGAAATAATTGCAAAATAAGCGAAAACGAAATTATTCAATTTAAAAGAGGTGCACAAATGTTTATTTTTCATCGGTAGCGATCGCCGAGATTTACAAAGTTTATGCTGGTAGACGGAAAGCTAAGCTTCTCCGTACCAGATGCGATAACGAAAAACGAACTTGACTTGCAGAGTTAGCGACAATAACTAGTACATATGTGGCGGCTGCGCAGCAGCCTATGCAAATTTATGGCAACAAAAGGAAACGTTAAGTGCTCGGCTTGCTATGCAAAGCAAGCGACAAGAAAACGAGCACTTTGCATTGAGTTATTTACGTTACTTATTAACTATGATGTGCTGCTGGTTTTGGCTGTTTTTGGCCGGATGACCAAACAAATACTTAAATAAAATAGCTTCATTACATACCCACGTCACTTCACAATATAATCACAATAACTCATAAATTATCAAATTAATATTTAATATATAATAGCTTCATTACATACCTACGTCACATCACAATAAAATAACTCATAAATTCACAAATTAATACTCAGAAATAATAGCTTCATTAAATTACATTTTACACTATATAAACATTTAACTACTCTAATAAATACATATATTTATCAAATCCCAATTTATCATACAATATTTACGCTAATTCAAATAATAATAACTTTTCGCATTCCACTCAAATTAACAATACAATCAATAACTCACTAATTCAAATAATAACAAATAATTAAATAAATAAATATATAAAAAACTCTCGTCAAATCTCCGCCTCGCCTACAAGCCAAACATCGTCTCACTCGGAGCCTCTGCCTGGAGTTCTGGTTTCCCCGTCTCTTCTTCGAGGTCCATCTCGGCAACTTTCTGGCTTTGCTCAGCTGCATCTCCTCAGTGTCCGGAACCATCATTATATGGAGCTGGAAAAATTAAATAAAATATAATCATAAAGCTTCATATAAACTGTAAACAAACTACATAAGCATTCCTTTAACACATCCACGTCACATCACAATAAAATCACAATAAAATAACTCATAAATTCACAAATTAATAGCTTCATTACATATCCACGTCACATCACAATAAAATATATCATAAATTCATAAATTAATACTCAAATATAATAGCTTCATTAAATTACATCTACATAAACTACATAAACATTTAACTACTCTAATAAATACATATATTCATCACATTCCAATTTATCATACAACATTACGCTAATTCAAACAATAATAACTTTTCGCATTCCATACAAATTAACAATACAAATCAACTAATAAATTAAAATCTTAACCCTCCTTGCTTTCATCACGCTTGGGAAATTCTTGGGCCACCTGATGCGGTCCTGTTGATGGAGCCTTGCTCTCTGGACCCGACAACACACCTGGAGTATTTATAGCGGAGCAAAGAAAATATGCTGCCATCTTTTCTTGCCAAATCTCCGCCTCGTCTACAACCCAGACATCGTCTCATCTGGAGCCTCTGCCCGGATTTCTGGTTTTCCCGTCTCTTCTTCGAGGTCCATCTCGGCAACTTTCTGGCTTTGCTCATGCTTTGTATGCTGCATATCCTCAGTGTCCGGAACCATCATTATATGGAGCTGGAAAAATTAAATAAGATATTAACATAAAACTTCATATAAATGGTAAACAAACCACATAAGCAGTCTTTTAACATACCCACGTCACATCACAATAAAATCACAATAAAATAACTCATAAATTCACTAATTAATATTTAAATATAATAGCTTCATTACATACCCACATCACATCATAATAATTCAAACAATAATAACTTTTCGCACTCCATACAAATTAACAATACAAATCAACTAATAAATTAAAATCTTAACCCTCCTTGCTTTCATCACGCTTGGGAAATTCTTGGGCCACCTGATGCGGTCCTGTTGATGGAGCCTTGCTCTCTGGACCCGACACCACACCTGGAGTATTCATAGCGGAGCAAAGAAAATATGCTGCCATCTTTTCTTGCCAAATCTCCGCCTCGTCTACAACCCAGACATCGTCTCATCTGGAGCCTCTGCCCGGATTTCTGGTTTTCTCGTCTCTTCTTCGAGGTCCATCTCGGCAACTTTCCGGCTTTGCTCATGCTTTGTATGCTGCATATCCTCAGTGTCCAGAACCATCATTATATGGAGCTGGAAAAATTAAATAAGATATTAACATAAAACTTCATATAAATGGTAAACAAACCACATAAGCAGTCTTTTAACATACCCACGTCACATCACAATAAAATAACTCATAAATTCACAAATTAATACTTAAATATAATAGCTTCATTACATACCCACGTCACATCACAATAAAATCACAATAAAATAACTCATAAATTCACAAATTAATACTTAAATATAATAGCTTCATTCATACCCACGTCACATCATAATAAAATAACTCATAAATTCACAAATTAATATTCAGAAATAATAGCTTCATTAAATTACATTTTACACTATATAAACATTTAACTACTCTAATAAATACACATATTTATCAAATTCCAATTTATCATACAATATTACGCTAATTCAAAAAATAATAACTTCTCGCATTCCATACAAATTAACAATACAAATCAACTAATAAATTAAAATCTTAACCCTCCTTGCTTTCATCACGCTTGGGAAATTCTTGGGCCACCTGATGCGGTCCTGTTGATGGAGCCTTGCTCTCTGGATCTGACACCACACTTGGATTATCCATAGTGGAGCAAAGAAATCCATGCTGCCATCTTTTCTGCCATAGGTCGTGACTGCAGCCGACGCCTTTCCCATTGGCACCTGGAACCTACATCCATCTTTTTGAAACAAACTCCGCCAAACCTGTTGCCCTTCTTCAGTGTCAACGTTATATGGCGCTGAAACATAAATAAATAAATAAAGTATTAATATAAAACTTTACAAGTACCAATTTGGTATTTTACAAATTACTATATACAAACTTTTAATTTACACACACATCAACAGTCTAAACATATTCATGCCACATCTAAATAAATAATTCGCAAACTCATAAATTTTCATTCTTAAACTGCAGCCTCATCAAATCATATTATTAAACTACATTTACACTTCATAAACATTTAACAAATATACATATTCTTTAAATTCCATTTTATCAAACAATATTTACGCCAATTCAAATAATAATAACGTTTCGCATTCCATTCAAACTAACAATACAAATCAATTAATCCACTAAATTAAAATAATAACAAATATTCGAATTTACTTTAATAAATAAATATATAAAAACTCTCGTCAAATCTCCGCCTTGCCTACAAGCCAAACATCGCTTCAACTGGAGCCTCTGCCTGGAGTTCTGGTTTTCCCGTCTCCTCTTCGAGGTCCATCTCGGCAACTCTCTGGCTTTGCTTATGCTGCACCTCCTCAGTGTCCGGAACCAACATTATATGGAGCTGAAAAAAAAAATTAAATAAAACATTATCATAAAACTTCATAAAAATGGTAAACAAACTACATAAGCAGTTTTTTAACATTCCCACGTCTCATCATAATAAAATAACTCATAAATTCACAAATTAATACTTAAATATAATAGCTACATTATATACCCACGTCACATCACAATAAAATCACAATAAAATAACTCATAAATTCACAAATTAATACTTAATTATAATAGCTTCACTACATATCCACGTCACATCACAATAAAATAACTCATAAATTAATAATAACTTCATAAATTACTCTTCACACTACATAAATATTTCATTACTCTAATAAACACATATATTCATCAATTCCATTTTATCAAACAATATTACGCTAATTCAAATAATTATAACTTCACGCATCTCATACAATTTAATAATAAATTAAAATCTCAACCCTCTTTGCCTTCATCACGCTTGGGAAATTCTTGGGCCACCTGACGTGGTCCTGTTGATGGAGCCCTGCTCTCTGGACCTGACACCTCACTTGGAGTTTCCATAGCGGAGCAAAGGAATCCATGCAGCTATCTTTTCTGCCTACCCATCATCATGCAATTAAACTCACCTGGGTCATCTATGGCCATTACTTTGTCCTCGGCAACTTACACGTTTTCCAATGGCATCCGGAATTTAATCCGCATGGCGCTAAACAAATTAACGCTTCACGGCTCGGATTCCTCGGCCCACACAAGGCGGCTCTGTCCTTGGCTGAGCCGGGCACCCGAAAATCGGCTACTACAACCGTTGGAGCTTCTGCTTCCGCTTCCAATCCTGGTTCTGCTTACTCGCCGATCCTAAAAATTTAAGTAAAATTTAAGCTATTACACAATTCTTATTTAAAATTCATTCTTACATAAATTCTTAATTTAACATTTTGAAATTCTTAATCGCATATAGTTAAACTGTTCTTTATTCAAATGTTATAATCGCTCACAATGTTTATATTTATACACTCTCTCTCATTTATGCAAACTTTGTGACCCTAATATTAAGTCTTTTATAATTACATAAGTTATGTATTTTATACTACTTTGGTGCTCCTTTGAGGGATGGGGCACCTACATCACAATGCTCCCGCTTTTTTCCGCTTCCCCTCCACTCAATCATTCATGGAAGGATTAAATCGTTTAATTTACGCTGCTGCCTCCTCACTAAATGCACTAACTTTAAGGCCAATTTTGTATTTAACATAAGTTATTGTAAATCAATTTTATGGCCAGTGCGCCAAAATATAGACTAAACTATTAAAAAAAAAAAAAAACAAGTAAAAAAGCTAAAGTCGGGTGTCCCGACTTTGAAATACTCTGTACATATGTTTACAATAATTATAGAAAATAAAAAAAAATTAAGAAAATAAAAAAAAAAATTTGATCGATTTTACCTCTCTCGGTATTCGAACTCACGTAAAGGGTGTATAATTGCACATTTACATAGCAATTGCGTCTGTGTGAGTGTATGTATGCCTATGCGCATCAATTCGTATCTGTGTAAGCATTTTCGCAGTCAACCAAACAGCAACATCAACAACAGCCGCGGGCAGCGCTGCATCAGCAAATATATTTATGGCTATAACTTCTTGGTAAATCGGTCTATCATAATGAAATTTGGCATACGGATACATAATAACTAACTGGGGGTATTTCCAAAATTTTAGTTCGAAATTCCAAGAATTACGGGAGTTACGATTTGCTTGGTAGAGGGGGGAGGGAGGGGAATTCCAAAATATACATTTTCTGCGTATTCACATAAGGCATCTGGGACTGAAATTTGGTGTTCCTAGGTCTTATAGTCTCCGAGATATAGGCGATTATACGAATGGAAAATCGGGAAAACCCCCATAGGGGGGAAGTGGGGGGGAAAATCAAAAAAATAAAACAAACTCGTATAGAATACACACATAACGCATCTTCGTGCAAAATTTGGTGTCTCTATCTCTTATAGTCTCTGAGATCCAGGTGTTCATACGGACGGACAGACGGACAGACAGACAGACAGACAGGGCTAGATCGACTCGTCTCGTCATGCTGATCAAGAATATATATACTTTGTGGGGTCTGCCACGACTCCTTCTGCCTGTTACATTTTTCAGCTCCCGCAAACCTAATATACTCTTGTACATTTCATGTACAGAGTATAAAAAAGGACAGCAAGAAAAATTTATATACGCTCTAGATCCCCCCAAGCCTTTGCCAACTGGCAATTTCTCACTCATAAACTGCGTAGGAAATTAAACCAAGTACGAAAACAATACTACGACAACAAGCTAACACATGCTGATATATATAAAAGCTCGGGATACAGCCTATGGAAAATCACCAACAGTATTAAAAAACAAACACTTCCTTGCCACTCAATAGTCAATGAACATGGCATCTGGTGCCGCTCCCTTAGGGAAATTGTAGAAAGCTTCGCTAACAATATTGAAAAAAGATTCACTCCTCACAACATTCCAGATGACGAAAGCACTGCCCAGATCCTAGATAGTGTTCGCTCTTCTTCACACGAACACCCTTCAATCGGCCCCAACAGACCAATAAGGCACGCTACATACCAAGAGGTCTGCCGAATAATAAAATCCCTAAAGAACAAAAAAGCCCCTGGCCATGACCATATAGATGGGCGTGCTCTTAAAGCCCTACCAATAAAAGCAAAATTATACATGGCGGTCTTGTTCAATGTCATGCTTAGACTCTCCTATTTTCCTACGCAATGGAAGTACGCCCATATCACCATGATCCTTAAGCCTAATAAGCCAACTAGCAGCCCTGACTCTTATCGCCCAATTAGCCTCCTCCCTACCATGTCCAAAGTTTTTGAAAAAATATTATATGCTAGAGCCCTAAATGAAATTAGTGATAGTGGAATTATTCCAAATCATCAATTCGGCTTTCGACGAGGTCATGGAACACCAGAATAAGCTCACAGAATTGTCGATTTCATTTTACGTTCCTTCGATAGGAATAACTACTCCTCGGCAGTCTTCCTAGATGTCCAACAGGCTTTCGACAGGGTCTGGTTGGAAGGCCTACTTTACAAACTAAGTGAGTGTCTCTCCACATCCCTTTACAAAATCTTTCGTTCCTACCTAGAAAACAGGAAATTCTCCATAGCCGACAAAGGAACATTCTCTTCAATCAGAAATATCCAAGCAGGAGTCCCGCAGGGCAGCGTCTTAGGCCCCATGCTATACACCATATACACTTCTGATATGCCAACGACAAATACTTCGTCTTCCCTCACAGCTACCTTTGCAGACGACACTGCAATTATATTCTCTGACTCTCACTTGGAAAGTGCTTCGATCAGGACACAAAGACAATTGGATCTAATAAACAGATGGTGTACGAAATGGAAAATATTAATTAACAGCTCCAAATCCAACCACATGACCTTCACCCTCAAAGAGGGCACCTGTCCCACTGTAACCTTCAGCGGTGTGCAGATTCCTCAAAATCCAATAGTCAAGTATTTAGGCCTTCATTTAGACAGAAAACTCACCTTTTCTAAGCATATCTCGGTTACATGTTCCATAATTAAAAAGAAACTGGACAAATATAAATGGCTTCTAACCAGCAATAAACTTTCCCTAAATAATAAAAAAAATAATATACACGCAAATAATAGCACCCATTTGGCAATATGGCATGGTGGTATGGGGTACAGCCACAGATCTGCAAATAAATAGGATACAAATTATTCAAAACAAATGTCTGAGAACAATAGTATCTTCTCCCCTTTTTATTCGAACCAATGACCTACATAGAAACCTAGGCATCCCATTCCTATGGGAAATCATTAACCTGCATGGTAGTAGACACAATGATCGTCTCCTTAAACACACTAACCCCCTGGCAGTAAAACTGGCTCCGGCTAACAACACTATCCTTCGTAGAGTGCGTAGATGGTATCCAACTGACTTACACATTCGCAAACCAAATACATGGCCAAGATAATCATTTCTCTTCATATATTGCAGCATTGAGCAAATAAAAAAAAAAAGGACGTACCATGCATGCAACTGAACTAAGCCTGGACGAGCATGATACACTGGGTCTTACCACAAAAACAGGATACAGCCCCAAAAGATCAATTACTAACAACTAAATAGTGCAACTTAGGCTTTGTTGCCCCCAGTTACACAAGCTAAATTAAAGCAAAATTAAATTCCCTACCTAATCTTCTAATAATTTATTTCAATAGCTTAAATCACAGCAGTTCAACCTCCCTTCCTCCAAAAACATCTCCCAATATGGGATTACTCAAAAAGAAAGCCACAAAATAGGGTCAAAACAAGTATGCCTATGATGATAACTAGCCAGCGGCTAAACCAAATCTGAGGCATCCTAACCAAGCACAAATCCTCTTACCTAGTTATTCTCAAAGCGATTCTGCCGCTTAAAACAAAAATTAAAATATAAAACACACCTATTTTTCCCCTACTGCTATTAAGAGGACTGCGGTGTTAAATCTCCAGTCCCCTACAACTAACAGTAGTTAACCAAATATCAATTAATTTACAATTTCCAGAGACCTTTTTCTCGGTCCAATGTCCCAAAGCAAGCTCCAATTGCATAATAAGCTGATACAAACGCCTTAGATGCGCCTTTACTATGGGCAAACTAACAACATAAACAAATCATTAATACCCACACTAATTGCTCTTCTTTCCTTTCTCTCCCAACAGAGTTCATCAATGGAATAAAGTATGCCCTGTTTTGTCTCTGTCAGGCCTGATGCTACTACTTACCCCTCGTGTGTCCAACTTACGAAATAAACATGGCAATTTTGGTGTCTATTAGAGCTGACGTTGCCATTCAATTCTAGCCTGTTCAATCATGGCAATGGACATAGCACTTATTGCTTCTAGCAGACAAACTGCTGCTAACTGCCTTTGGATTCATGCTCTAATACAAAGCCATTTTCATGGATCGGAAAACTACTGCAGAAGGATGCCTCCAAAATTCCTCCTATTCAATTATACAACACAATAACAATTAACTAATGTACTAATTAACTAACTTAAGCACGGCCATTTAGCCTAGATTCACTTAGACATAATCTAAAGATTTTTTGTACATTTCCATCGGGAGTCACTTGACTCCCTCTATTCCTACCTTAATATAAATCTAAATACACCTTAATTATCAATATTACCTAATTCACTATTACTATTGCGTCATCTGAATTATTAAAATATTATTTATTAAAAATTATTAATTAAATAAAAGAACATTAATATTAATAAAGCAAAAACGCCTAACTTTCTCTTCTGTGCGCTCTCAGTCCAACTACCCTTATAAAGCAACAATTTAATTAAACCTGCTCTCATACCTTATTTTTGTTCACCTTCAGGAGTCACTCTGACTTCCATTAAACAATCTAAAATAACTACCCTCCAAGTTGCCTAATTTACCTCTGATTTCCAAGTTCCCCTTTACTCAAATTACAGAATTGAAATAACTTTATCGCATTCAAATAACTTCTATTAAAATCTCTTTCAAAAGGTGACAACATATTCCTGAATTCACATGCCTATTTTGATAATAACATATATGGCCAAACAATACTAATTATTAACTAAATTAAACAAAAAACAAATACCCAATATAATAATTATTTTTTCTCCCTTCCACAGTGTCCAATTAAGGAAATGGGCATGGCAATTATGGTGTCTATTAGAGCTGACGTTGCCATTCGATTACGGCCTGTTTAATCATGGAAATAAACATGGCAATTATGGATTCTAGCAGTCCTTATGCTACTAACTGATTTGGACTTATGCTCTAATACAAAGCCATGTTCTTTGATCGGAAAACTACTTCAGTGGAATGCCTCCAAGGCCTCTCCTGCTTCATCTTATTATACAATTACAGTTGGCTGTCCAACTAAGGATCGGAAAAATACCCCATGTCCAATTATAGAATAAACACGTGTTCAATCTTGGAAATAAACATGGTATTAATGGATTCTAGCAGTCCTGATGCTGCTAACTGCTCTGGATTTATGCTCTAATACAAAGCCATGTTCACGGATCGGAAAATTACTTCAGAAGGATGCCTCTTAAATCTCTCCTACTTCATCATATAATGCAATCGCAATCATAATTAATTATCCAACCAAGGATCGGAAAACTACTTCATGTCCAATTAATGTATAAACATGGAAGTTATGGGTCCTATTATAGCTGACGTTGCCATTCGATTCTAGTCATAAGCTCCAATATGACGTTAAGACACTGAATCGAAAAACTATTCCAGAAGAACGCCTTCCAAACTCTCCCTCCTCTATTATACAATATAACATTAATTACAACCAAATTACTAAATTAAATAACCCAAGCATGGCCATGGGCATGAGAGTGCTCAGCCTAAATTATATACACAAAGTAACAACCCTACTAAATCTGCTTTTGTACAATGCCTTCAGGAGTCACTTCGACTCCCTCTAATCCAACCTAAAATAAAATACTCTAAATTAATTAACTTCTTACCAAGTTACCCTGGCACCCAAATTACTTAATTGAAATTTAATTATAACCAATAATCTAATTATAGCAAATGTACAAAAGTATACTTTTCTGTATTCTAGTATCTCCTTCTTATAGCTCTCTCAGGACGCGACAGCATAATCCTGAATGCACATATTTGTGTTGGGGTAACATGCCTATGATGATATTTAGCCTCTGGCTATACCAAATCTGAGGCTTCCTTGCAAAGAGTAAACGCTCTGAACAGGGATGCTCCGGCGCGAGTCTGCTGCTTAAATATTTTTGATTAATTCTGTCGCCTCCTGGGAGGACTGCACTTAAAAATTAAAGCCTCTTAATTTTATAAGAATCATAAACCTGATAAACATAAAAGTCTCAACTTAGCAGTTTTTCAGAGACCCTTTCCCAATCCATAAACCCAAAGCGAGGCATTTACACAGCAACAAATAATCCTATTGCACTGTGTCACCCATGGCCAATTAAAATTAAAACAAAATACTAATTACATCAAACTACCTATAAATACCTGAACTAATTATTCTTTCTCCCTCAGTGTTCAATCTTGGAAATAAACATGGCATTAATGGATTCTAGCAGTCCTGATGCTGCTAACTGCTTTGGATTTATGCTCTAATACAAAGCCATGTTCACGGATCGGAAAATTACTTCAGAAGGATGCCTCTTAAACCTCTCCTACTTCATCATATATTGCAATCGCAATTACAATTAATTGTCCAACCAAGGATCGGAAAACTACTTCAGAAGGATGCCTCCAAAACTTCTACTCAATTATCAATACAATAACAATTATAACTAATGTACTAATTAACTAACAAAAGCACGGCCATTTAGCCCAGATAGATACACCTAGCCATAATCTAACGACATCTGTTTTTGTACAATGCCACCGGGAGTCACTTGACTCCCTTAAAATCCAATCTTGAAATAAACATAAAAACACATTAAACTATTCATACTACCTAATTCACTATCACTCCTGTGGCATCTGTACCACTAAATTAAATTATCAATTAAATAAAAGAATATTAATATTAACAAAGAATAAAAGCCTTACTTTCTCTGCATTCATAAAAGCTTTACTGAGTGCTCCCTGTCCATCTAGCCTTAAAAAAGAATCGATTCAATTATAACTAATTTTATACATCATTTTGTTCACCCTCAGGAGTTGCTCTGACTTCCTTTAAATAAACTAAAATAATTACACTCCAAATTGTTCACTTAGCTTCTGTTTTTCAAGTTACCGCTGTACCCAAATTACAAAATTAAAATAACTTTATCGCATTCAAATAATTTCTATCAATAACTCACTCAAAACTCTCTCAAAAGGAGACAACATAATCTGGAATGCACATACTCATAGCAGGACAACTTGCCTATTTTATAATAACATACATGGCCAAATAATACTAATTACTAACTAAATTAGCAAAAAACAAATACCCAATATAATAATTATTTTTCTGCCCTCCACAGTGTCCAATTAAGGAAATAAACATGGCAATTATTGTGTCTATTGGAGCTGACGTTGCCATCCGATTCTAGCCTATGCAATCATGGAAATAAACATGGCATCTATGATTCTAACAGACCTGATCCTGCTAACTGCTTTTGGATTTATGCACAAATACAAAGCCATGTTCACGTATTGTGTCCAATCAAGGAAATAAAACATGACCCGATGCTGCTATCTGCTATTGGATCTATGCTCTAATACCACGCCATGACCTTGGATCGGAAAACTATCCCGGAAGAATCCGTCAATGGGAACCCTGCTTCAGTTTAATTAAGAATATCATTAAGAATCAATAAAAACTAAGCTGTATAAATATAAATATAAGAAAATATAATTATAACTCTAATTGTATTCTCTAGGCTGTCGTGATTCCCATTAATGCAACATATGCTTATGTTGTGGTAATCGTGACTCTTGCAGATTATAAGTAACATACATGTCTGCGTGCATGTAAAATAAATATTTAACCCACCTCCCCCACTCCTATAAACCTATATAAAAACCCCCTAACTGAGAAATTCTCAGTATAAACAATAGAACTCTCTTAGAGTCACCCTTCCATCTGAAATAAATCCTCTGCTGCCAAATGCTAACCTGCTGTTGATCCTATCCCATATGAGGTATATGACACTAGCAGATAGCATTTTATACTAACTATCAATCCCATTGGGAAGCTCTGGCCTACGGGACAGAGCTTCTCAAAGAGATAGCTCCTTCCCTTCCGCCCTATTTCCCTTACACTAATACATCATTACCACTTGTGTACTTTGGTCTTAAAGGGCTGAAATATGCAAGTTGGTCGTATTAAACAAAGGACTAAGTCCTAGTGAAAAATGAAATAAACTAAATGAATACTGTAATAAGCCAACTGAATTACTGTAATAAATAACATTGATGCCTAAAAAACACAACTGACTACATTAAATACAAACTTTGAATAAACTTACGTTCAACTCTGAACACAATCTGTTGCAAAACTAGCAACTATTAACACTCAGTGATTGCTGGCCATTGCCTAATCTCAACCTATCTGAAATAAATCATAATGAGAGGCCTAGAGCCACATTCCTATGCCACTAACCCAATCAAAATAACCAGTGACACCCAAAAATCCACCCTACCTGAAATAAGCATTAAAATAAAAATAGTTAGACCAAGGAAGCCATACTAAAACACTGCTCTGCTGCCCAAGCATCAGTGCGGCGGTATGGCTGATCTGGCCTCTAGCCTTCCCAATGCTGCCTGAAATACTCACGTGCTGACCCGATGCACTCCAAAACCTGATCCTAACACCAGGCTTTTGGGGAAGAAGTGGGTCTCATGTTACTAAACCCGTGATTGTTCTCCTGCAACCGACGGATAAAGCTCAAGCTAAGAGCTACATGCCGCGATAACCATCCGAATGGGCACCCGAAACCAAGAAAAAAAAAAGAAAAAAGTGCATCCATATACTATACAACTAGTAACAAACGAAATATAAATACATAAAATCGGTACAAATTTAAATAATCATGCCTATAACTAACTATAACCTACAACAAATAAATTATTAAGTTACAGTATATAACAACTACCTTAAAATTCACTTAATTCAAACAATAACAAATACTTAAGCTCTTCAAAATCTCCGCCATGCCTACAAGCCAAACATCGTTTCATCTGGAGCTTCTGCCTGGAGCTCTGGTTTGCTCGTCTCTACTTCGAGGTTCATCTTGGAAACTTTATTGCCCTGCTCACGTCCTCTATGCTGTTCCTTCTTCAGTGTCTGAAGCCAACGTTGTATGGCGCTGAAACATAAATAAATAAATTATCTATATCAAACTTTATAAGTAACAATTTGTTATTTCATAAATTACATTACACAATTTTTTAATTTACACACATATCAACAGTTCAAACATATTCACGTCACATCAAAATAAATAATTAATAAACTCACAAATTATCATTCTAATACAGCAGCCTCATCAAAACATATTATTAAACTACATCCACATTCCATAATTTAACTACTCCAACAAATACACATATTCATCAAATTTCATACAACATTACACTAATTCAAACAATAATAACTTTTCGCATTCCACACAAATTAACAATACAAATCAACTAATAATTAAAATCGTAACCCTCCTTGCTTTCATCACGCTTGGGAAATTCTTGGGCCACCTGACGCGGTCCTGTTGATGGAGCCTTGCTCTCTGGACCCAACACCACACCTGGAGTATCCATAGCGGAGCAAAGAAAATATGCTGCCATCTTTTCTTGTCAAATCTCCGCCTCGTCTACAACCCAAACATCGTCTCATCTGGAGCCTCTGCCCGGAGTTCTGGTTTTCTCGTCTCTTCTTCGAGGTCCATCTCGGCAACTTTCCGGCCTTGCTTATGCTTTATATGCTGCATCTCCTCAGTGTCCGGAACCATCACTATATAGAGCTGGAAAAATTAAAAAAATATATATCATAAAACTTCATATAAATGGTAAACAAACTACAAAAGCAGTCCTTTAACATACCCACGTCACATCACAATAAAACAACTCATAAATTCACAAATTAATACTTAAATAAAATAGCTTCATTACATACCCACGTCACTTCACAATATAATCACAATAACTCATAAATTATCAAATTAATATTTAATATATAATAGCTTCATTACATACCTACGTCACATCACAATAAAATAACTCATAAATTCACAAATTAATATTCAGAAATAATAGCTTCATTAAATTACATTTTACACTATATAAACATTAACTACTCTAATAAATACATATATTTATCAAATCCCAATTTATCATACAATATTTACGCTAATTCAAATAATAATAACTTTTCGCATTCCACTCAAATTAACAATACAATCAATAACTCACTAATTCAAATAATAACAAATAATTAAATAAATAAATATATAAAAAACTCTCGTCAAATCTCCGCCTCGCCTACAAGCCAAACATCGTCTCACTCGGAGCCTCTGCCTGGAGTTCTGGTTTCCCCGTCTCTTCTTCGAGGTCCATCTCGGCAACTTTCTGGCTTTGCTCATGCTGCATCTCCTCAGTGTCCGGAACCATCATTATATGGAGCTGGAAAAATTAAATAAAATATAATCATAAAGCTTCATATAAACTGTAAACAAACTACATAAGCATTCCTTTAACATATCCACGTCACATCACAATAAAATCACAATAAAATAACTCATAAATTCACAAATTAATAGCTTCATTACATATCCACGTCACATCACAATAAAATATATCATAAATTCATAAATTAATACTCAAATATAATAGCTTCATTAAATTACATCTACATAAACTACATAAACATTTAACTACTCTAATAAATACATATATTCATCAAATTCCAATTTATCATACAACATTACGCTAATTCAAACAATAATAACTTTTCGCATTCCATACAAATTAACAATACAAATCAACTAATAAATTAAAATCTTAACCCTCCTTGCTTTCATCACGCTTGGGAAATTCTTGGGCCACCTGATGCGGTCCTGTTGATGGAGCCTTGCTCTCTGGACCTGACACCACACCTGGAGTATTTATAGCGGAGCAAAGAAAATATGCTGCCATCTTTTCTTGCCAAATCTCCGCCTCGTCTACAACCCAGACATCGTCTCATCTGGAGCCTCTGCCCGGATTTCTGGTTTTCCCGTCTCTTCTTCGAGGTCCATCTCGGCAACTTTCTGGCTTTGCTCATGCTTTGTATGCTGCATATCCTCAGTGTCCGGAACCATCATTATATGGAGCTGGAAAAATTAAATAAGATATTAACATAAAACTTCATATAAATGGTAAACAAACCACATAAGCAGTCTTTTAACATACCCACGTCACATCACAATAAAATCACAATAAAATAACTCATAAATTCACTAATTAATATTTAAATATAATAGCTTCATTACATACCCACATCACATCATAATAATTCAAACAATAATAACTTTTCGCACTCCATACAAATTAACAATACAAATCAACTAATAAATTAAAATCTTAACCCTCCTTGCTTTCATCACGCTTGGGAAATTCTTGGGCCACCTGATGCGGTCCTGTTGATGGAGCCTTGCTCTCTGGACCCGACACCACACCTGGAGTATTCATAGCGGAGCAAAGAAAATATGCTGCCATCTTTTCTTGCCAAATCTCCGCCTCGTCTACAACCCAGACATCGTCTCATCTGGAGCCTCTGCCCGGATTTCTGGTTTTCCTCGTCTCTTCTTCGAGGTCCATCTCGGCAACTTTCCGGCTTTGCTCATGCTTTGTATGCTGCATATCCTCAGTGTCCGGAACCATCATTATATGGAGCTGGAAAAATTAAATAAGATATTAACATAAAACTTCATATAAATGGTAAACAAACCACATAAGCAGTCTTTTAACATACCCACGTCACATCACAATAAAATAACTCATAAATTCACAAATTAATACTTAAATATAATAGCTTCATTACATACCCACGTCACATCACAATAAAATCACAATAAAATAACTCATAAATTCACAAATTAATACTTAAATATAATAGCTTCATTCATACCCACGTCACATCATAATAAAATAACTCATAAATTCACAAATTAATATTCAGAAATAATAGCTTCATTAAATTACATTTTACACTATATAAACATTTAACTACTCTAATAAATACACATATTTATCAAATTCCAATTTATCATACAATATTACGCTAATTCAAAAATAATAACTTCTCGCATTCCATACAAATTAACAATACAAATCAACTAATAAATTAAAATCTTAACCCTCCTTGCTTTCATCACGCTTGGGAAATTCTTGGGCCACCTGATGCGGTCCTGTTGATGGAGCCTTGCTCTCTGGACCCGACACCACACCTGGAGTATCCATAACGGAGCAAAGAAAATATGCCGCCATCTTCTCCTTGCCAAATCTCCGTCTCGTCCACAACCCAAACATCGTCTCATCTGGAGCCTCTGCCCGGAGTACTGGTCTTCTCGTCTCTTCTTCGAGGTCCATCTCGGCAACTTTCTGGCTTTGCTCACGTTTTGTATGCTGCATCTCCTCAGTGTCCGGATCCATCATTATATGGATCTGGAAAAATTAAATAAAATATTATCATAAAACTACATATAAATGGTAAACAAACTACATAAGAAGTCCTTTAACATACTCACGTCATATCACAATAAATCACAATAAAATAATTCATAAATTCACAAATTAATATCTAAATATAATAGCCTCATTACATACCCACGTCATATCACAATAAAATAATTCATAAATTCACAAATTAATACTCAGAAATAATAGCTTCATTAAATTACATTTTACACTATATAAACATTTAACTACTCTAATAAATACATATATTCATCAAATTCCAATTTATCATACAATATTACGCTAATTCAAAAAATAATAACTTCTCGCATTCCATACAAATTAACAATACAAATCAACTAATAAATTAAAATCTTAACCCTCCTTGCTTTCATCACGCTTGGGAAATTCTTGGGCCACCTGATGCGGTCCTGTTGATGGAGCCTTGCTCTCTGGACCCGACACCACACCTGGAGTATCCATAACGGAGCAAAGAAAATATGCCGCCATCTTCTCCTTGCCAAATCTCCGTCTCGTCCACAACCCAAACATCGTCTCATCTGGAGCCTCTGCCCGGAGTACTGGTCTTCTCGTCTCTTCTTCGAGGTCCATCTCGGCAACTTTCTGGCTTTGCTCACGTTTTGTATGCTGCATCTCCTCAGTGTCCGGATCCATCATTATATGGATCTGGAAAAATTAAATAAAATATTATCATAAAACTACATATAAATGGTAAACAAACTACATAAGAAGTCCTTTAACATACTCACGTCATATCACAATAAAATCACAATAAAATAATTCATAAATTCACAAATTAATATCTAAATATAATAGCCTCATTACATACCCACGTCATATCACAATAAAATAATTCATAAATTCACAAATTAATACTCAGAAATAATAGCTTCATTAAATTACATTTTACACTATATAAACATTTAACTACTCTAATAAATACATATATTCATCAAATTCCAATTTATCATACAATATTACGCTAATTCAAATAATAATAACTTCTCGCATTCCATACAATTAACAATATAAATCAGCTAATAAATTAAAATCTTAACCCTCCTTGCCTTCGTCATGCTTGGGAAGCTCTTGGGCCACCTGATGCGGTCCTGTTGATGGAGCCTTGCTCTCTGGATCTGACACCACACTTGGATTATCCATAGTGGAGCAAAGAAATCCATGCTGCCATCTTTTCTGCCATCGGCCGTGACTGCAGCCGACGCCTTTCCCATTGGCACCTGGAACCTACATCCATCTTTTTGAAACAAACTCCGCCAAACCTGCTGCCCTTCTTCAGTGTCAACGTTATATGGCGCTGAAACATAAATAAATAAATAAAGTATTAATATAAAACTTTACAAGTACCAATTTGGTATTTTACAAATTACTATATACAAACTTTTAATTTACACACACATCAACAGTCTAAACATATTCATGCCACATCTAAATAAATAATTCGCAAACTCATAAATTTTCATTCTTAAACTGCAGCCTCATCAAATCATATTATTAAACTACATTTACACTTCATAACATTTAACAAATATACATATTCTTTAAATTCCATTTTATCAAACAATATTTACGCCAATTCAAATAATAATAACGTTTCGCATTCCATTCAAACTAACAATACAAATCAATTAATCCACTAAATTAAAATAATAACAAATATTCGAATTTACTTTAATAAATAAATATATAAAAACTCTCGTCAAATCTCCGCCTTGCCTACAAGCCAAACATCGCTTCAACTGGAGCCTCTGCCTGGAGTTCTGGTTTTCCCGTCTCCTCTTCGAGGTCCATCTCGGCAACTCTCTGGCTTTGCTTATGCTGCACCTCCTCAGTGTCCGGAACCAACATTATATGGAGCTGAAAAAAAAAATTAAATAAAACATTATCATAAAACTTCATAAAAATGGTAAACAAACTACATAAGCAGTTTTTTAACATTCCCACGTCTCATCATAATAAAATAACTCATAAATTCACAAATTAATACTTAAATATAATAGCTACATTATATACCCACGTCACATCACAATAAAATCACAATAAAATAACTCATAAATTCACAAATTAATACTTAATTATAATAGCTTCACTACATATCCACGTCACATCACAATAAAATAACTCATAAATTAATAATAACTTCATAAATTACTCTTCACACTACATAAATATTTCATTACTCTAATAAACACATATATTCATCAATTCCATTTTATCAAACAATATTACGCTAATTCAAATAATTATAACTTCACGCATCTCATACAATTTAATAATAAATTAAAATCTCAACCCTCTTTGCCTTCATCACGCTTGGGAAATTCTTGGGCCACCTGACGTAGTCCTGTTGATGGAGCCCTGCTCTCTGGACCTGACACCTCACTTGGAGTTTCCATAGCGGAGCAAAGGAATCCATGCAGCTATCTTTTCTGCCTACCCATCATCATGCAATTAAACTCACCTGGGTCATCTATGGCCATTACTTTGTCCTCGGCAACTTACACGTTTTCCAATGGCATCCGGAATTTAATCCGCATGGCGCTAAACAAATTAACGCTTCACGGCTCGGATTCCTCGGCCCACACAAGGCGGCTCTGTCCTTGGCTGAGCCGGGCACCCGAAAATCGGCTACTACAACCGTTGGAGCTTCTGCTTCCGCTTCCAATCCTGGTTCTGCTTACTCGCCGATCCTAAAAATTTAAGTAAAATTTAAGCTATTACACAATTTTTATTTAAAATTCATTCTTACATAAATTCTTAATTTAACATTTTGAAATTCTTAATCGCATATAGTTAAACTGTTCTTTATTCAAATGTTATAATCGCTCACAATGTTTATATTTATACACTCTCTCTCATTTATGCAAACTTTGTGACCCTAATATTAAGTCTTTATAATTACATAAGTTATGTATTTTATACTACTTTGGTGCTCCTTTGAGGGATGGGGCACCTACATCACAATGCTCCCGCTTTTTTCCGCTTCCCCTCCACTCAATCATTCATGGAAGGATTAAATCGTTTAATTTACGCTGCTGCCTCCTCACTAAATGCACTAACTTTAAGGCCAATTTTGTATTTAACATAAGTTATTGTAAATCAATTTATGGCCAGTGCGCCAAAATATAGACTAAAATATTAAAAAAAAAAAAAAAAAAAAGACCTATTCCCTCTCCTTAACAGAGTTTGCCCAACCCCCAACAGCTATCTTATCAAAATAATAGGGCATCTAAAAGAAAATAAATATAGAATCACTTGCTCCGACTCCGCAGTCTACAAACTAGTTTTAGAGGTACTCGACAAAAATAAGATTGAATACTACACCTTCCAGTGCAAGGAAGATAAAACCTTTAAGTTTGTAATTCAGGGCCTTCACCCTACCACAAACAAAACAGAAATACAAAACGAGCTAGCAGCTAAAGGGCATGAAGTAAAAATCTATATACTCCACTAAAAATAAATGACAAAAATCAAGCTTCACAATTAACAAGCACCTTCTTCATTAATATAAAGCAAGCATCTAATAACTGTGAGGTCTTTAAAATCAAAAGTATCTGCAGGCAGCTGGTCACTATTAGTACTCCAAATCCCAAGCGTCATATTATGCAATGCTTTCGTGCCAAGAATATGGTCACTCCACGAAATTCTGCCGCAAACAACCGAGATGTGTTAAGTGCGCGGGGCTTCACTTCTCCTATGACTGCGAAATCTCCCCAAATCTTCCACCAAAATGTGCCTTATGCTGTGGACCTCACACAGCCAATTTTCACGGCTGTCCAGTCTATAAACAAATACGCTCAGCCTCAAACAATTTAACCTCAGTTAGTTCAACTCAGTCCCTGCTTAGAAACGGCATAAATGATACAACTTATTCTGCTTCTCATTCAGGAAACCATCTCAACAAAGTCATGCCAACAAAAAGACCTAGATTTAGCACTCAACCCCCAGGAGCACTCTCTAATAATAACTACACAAGCCATGCTAGCTACAGCAGCCATGCCTACTATACTGATAATAATACCCCCCAAAATGCTTCCTTATCAGAACCAACCACGAGTACAGCTGGCAACAGCACTGAGCCTAACCTAAGTGAAATCATGACAATTATTAAAAATTTAGCCTCCTCCCAAAATGTCCTTCTCGAAAAAATCTCACAAATTATTGAACCTAAAAATGGGCCACTTCATATTGCACCAAGCAAATGTACAGTGTCATTCGCCCCTACCCCTAAAATACATAATCTAAATAGAATAACTAATCAAAATAACAAGAACAATGGCTAGCACAATAGGACTGAGTATTGCTTCTTGGAATGCCAATGGCGTTTCAAGAAAAATTAGAGAACTAGAAGCCTTCATGCGTATGCATCACATTGACATAATGCTTATTTGCGAAACCCATGCAACATCTCGCACGCAAAATCACATAAAAATACAAGGCTATAATGCCTATTTTGCAAATTCTCCTGGTGGGAATTCCCACACTGGTGGTGCTGCCGTACTCATCCATAACAAAATAATACATCAATCTCATCAGGTAATATCAAATAACTTAATACATTCAGTCTCAATAACAGTAAGCACTAATATAGGATATATATGTATTGCAGCTGTCTACTGTCCCCCTTCTGCTCCAATTAGAGAAACAGTTTTCTCAGAATACCTGTGCAGCCTAGGTCAAAAATTTCTAGTGGTCGGGGACTGGAATGCTAAAAATCGACTCTGGGGCAGCTCTAGAGCTTGTCCAAGAGGGTACTTGCTTAGCTAATATTATATTAAATTCAAATTGCATGGAAGTTCTCTCTCCAGGCCAGCCCACACACTACCCTGCTAGCCATGCCACCCCCTCTATCATAGATTTCGCTATATATCAAGGAATCCCTACCAATGAACTCGTAATAAAAAGATTAATTGAACTAAATAGTGATCAACTACCCTTGGCTAATAAAAATAGGAGTCCTAGCTAACTCAGTACCCCCTAGAAAAATGCTCATAACACGTAATACTGACCTAAATTATTTCGAAAAAAAAATAGAGGATAGAATATATCTAAATATAGAATTGCGCACCAAAGAAGATATTGATTACGCCCTATCTAAATTCACTGAATTAATACAACACTCTGCGGAAACCTCAACCATTCCCTCTAATACTACTAATCGTCACAGCTTAGTAAATTCTCCTAACTATCTCAATCCAGAAATTCGCAGGATTATCTCTCAAAAAAGGACAGCAAGAAAAATTTATATACGCTCTAGATCCCCCAAGCCTTTGCCAACTGGCAATTTCTCACTCATAAACTGCGTAGGAAATTAAACCAAGTACGAAAACAATACTACGACAACAAGCTAACACATGCTGATATATATAAAGCTCGGGATACAGCCTATGGAAAATCACCAACAGTATTAAAAAACAAACACTTCCTTGCCACTCAATAGTCAATGAACATGGCATCTGGTGCCGCTCCCTTAGGGAAATTGTAGAAAGCTTCGCTAACAATATTGAAAAAGATTCACTCCTCACAACATTCCAGATGACGAAAGCACTGCCCAGATCCTAGATAGTGTTCGCTCTTCTTCACACGAACACCCTTCAATCGGCCCCAACAGACCAATAAGGCACGCTACATACCAAGAGGTCTGCCGAATAATAAAATCCCTAAAGAACAAAAAAGCCCCTGGCCATGACCATATAGATGGGCGTGCTCTTAAAGCCCTACCAATAAAAGCAAAATTATACATGGCGGTCTTGTTCAATGTCATGCTTAGACTCTCCTATTTTCCTACGCAATGGAAGTACGCCCATATCACCATGATCCTTAAGCCTAATAAGCCAACTAGCAGCCCCGACTCTTATCGCCCAATTAGCCTCCTCCCTACCATGTCCAAAGTTTTGAAAAAATATTATATGCTAGAGCCCTAAATGAAATTAGTGATAGTGGAATTATTCCAAATCATCAATTCGGCTTTCGACGAGGTCATGGAACACCAGAACAAGCTCACAGAATTGTCGATTTCATTTTACGTTCCTTCGATAGGAATAACTACTCCTCGGCAGTCTTCCTAGATGTCCAACAGGCTTTCGACAGGGTCTGGTTGGAAGGCCTACTTTACAAACTAAGTGAGTGTCTCTCCACATCCCTTTACAAAATCTTTCGTTCCTACCTAGAAAACAGGAAATTCTCCATAGCCGACAAAGGAACATTCTCTTCAATCAGAAATATCCAAGCAGGAGTCCCGCAGGGCAGCGTCTTAGGCCCCATGCTATACACCATATACACTTCTGATATGCCAACGACAAATACTTCGTCTTCCCTCACAGCTACCTTTGCAGACGACACTGCAATTATATTCTCTGACTCTCACTTGGAAAGTGCTTCGATCAGGACACAAAGACAATTGGATCTAATAAACAGATGGTGTACGAAATGGAAAATATTAATTAAACAGCTCCAAATCCAACCACATGACCTTCACCCTCAAAGAGGGCACCTGTCCCACTGTAACCTTCAGCGGTGTGCAGATTCCTCAAAATCCAATAGTCAAGTATTTAGGCCTTCATTTAGACAGAAAACTCACCTTTTCTAAGCATATCTCGGTTACATGTTCCATAATTAAAAAGAAACTGGACAAATATAAATGGCTTCTAACCAGCAATAAACTTTCCCTAAATAATAAAAAAATAATATACACGCAAATAATAGCACCCATTTGGCAATATGGCATGGTGGTATGGGGGTACAGCCACAGATCTGCAATAAATAGGATACAAATTATTCAAAACAAATGTCTGAGAACAATAGTATCTTCTCCCCTTTTTATTCGAACCAATGACCTACATAGAAACCTAGGCATCCCATTCCTATGGGAAATCATTAACCTGCATGGTAGTAGACACAATGATCGTCTCCTTAAACACACTAACCCCCTGGCAGTAAACTGGCTCCGGCTAACAACACTATCCTTCGTAGAGTGCGTAGATGGTATCCAACTGACTTACACATTCGCAAACCAAATACAATGGCCAAGATAATCATTTCTCTTCATATATTGCAGCATTGAGCAAATAAAAAAAAAAAGGACGTACCATGCATGCAACTGAACTAAGCCTGGACGAGCATGATACACTGGGTCTTACCACAAAAACAGGATACAGCCCCAAAAGATCAATTACTAACAACTAAATAGTGCAACTTAGGCCTTTGTTGCCCCCAGTTACACAAGCTAAATTAAAGCAAAATTAAATTCCCTACCTAATCTTCTAATAATTTATTTCAATAGCTTAAATCACAGCAGATCAACCTCCCTTCCTCCAAAAAACATCTCCCAATATGGGATTACTCAAAAAGAAAGCCACAAAATAGGGTCAAAACAAGTATGCCTATGATGATAACTAGCCAGCGGCTAAACCAAATCTGAGGCATCCTAACCAAGCACAAATCCTCTTACCTAGTTATTCTCAAAGCGATTCTGCCGCTTAAACAAAAATTAAAATATAAAACACACCTATTTTTCCCCTACTGCTATTAAGAGGACTGCGGTGTTAAATCTCCAGTCCCCTACACTAACAGTAGTTAACCAAATATCAATTAATTTACAATTTCCAGAGACCTTTTTCTCGGTCCAATGTCCCAAAGCAAGCTCCAATTGCATAATAAGCTGATGCAAACGCCTTAGATGCGCCTTTTCTATGGGCAAACTAAAAACATAAACAAATCATTAATACCCACACTAATTGCTCTTCTTTCCTTTCTCTCCCAACAGAGTTCATCAATGGAATAAAGTATGCCCTGTTTTGGTCTCTGTCAGGCCTGATGCTACTACTTACCCCTCGTGTGTCCAACTTACGAAATAAACATGGCAATTTTGGTGTCTATTAGAGCTGACGTTGCCATTCAATTCTAGCCTGTTCAATCATGGCAATGGACATAGCACTTATTGCTTCTAGCAGACAAACTGCTGCTAACTGCCTTTGGATTCATGCTCTAATACAAAGCCATTTTCATGGATCGGAAAACTACTGCAGAAGGATGCCTCCCAAATTCCTCCTATTCAATTATAACAACACAATAACAATTAACTAATGTACTAATTAACTAACTTAAGCACGGCCATTTAGCCTAGATTCACTTAGACATAATCTAAAGATTTTTTTGTACATTTCCATCGGGAGTCACTTGACTCCCTCTATTCCTACCTTAATATAAATCTAAATACACCTTAATTATCAATATTACCTAATTCACTATTACTATTGCGTCATCTGAATTATTAAAATATTAGTTTATTAAAAATTATTAATTAAATAAAAGAACATTAATATTAATAAAGCAAAAACGCCTAACTTTCTCTTCTGTGCGCTCTCAGTCCAACTACCCTTATAAAGCAACAATTTAATTAAACCTGCTCTCATACCTTATTTTGTTCACCTTCAGGAGTCACTCTGACATCCATTAAACAATCTAAAAATAACTACCCCCCAAGTTGCCTAATTTACCTCTGATTTCCAAGTTCCCCTTTACTCAAATTACAGAATTGAAATAACTTATCGCAATTCAAATAACTTTATTAAAATCTCTTTCAAAAGGTGACAACATATTCCTGAATTCACATGCCTATTTTGATAATAACATATATGGCCAAACAATACTAATTATTAACTAAATTAAACAAAAACAAATACCCAATATAATAATTATTTTTTCTCCCTTCCACAGTGTCCAATTAAGGAATGGGCATGGCAATTATGGTGTCTATTAGAGCTGACGTTGCCATTCGATTACGGCCCCTGTTTTAATCATGGAAATAAACATGGCAAATTATGGATTCTAGCAGTCCTTATTGCTACTAACTGATTTGGACTTATGCTCTAATACAAAGCCATGTTCTTTGATCGGAAAACTACTTCAGTGGAATGCCTCCAAGGCCTCTCCTGCTTCATCTTATTATACAATTACAGTTGGCTGTCCAACTAAGGATCGGAAAAATACCCCATGTCCAATTATAGAATAAACACGTGTTCAATCTTGGAAATAAACATGGCATTAATGGATTCTAGCAGTCCTGATGCTGCTAACTGCCTCTGGATTTATACTCTAAAACAAAGCCATGTTCATGGATTGGAAAATTACTTCAGAAGGATGCCTCTTAAATCTCTCCTACTTCATCATATAATGCAATCGCAATTATAATTAATTATCCAACCAAGGATCGGAAAACTACTTCATGTCCAATTAATGTATAAAACATGGAAGTTATGGTCCTATTATAGCTTACGTTGCCATTCGATTCTAGTCATAAGCTCCAATACGACGTTAAGACACTGAATCAAAAAACTATTCCAGAAGACGCCTTCCAAACTCTCCCTCCTCTATTATACAATAAAACATTAATTACAATCAAATTACTAAATTAAATAACCCAAGCATGGCCATGGGCATGAGAGTGCACAGCCAAATTATATACACAAAGTAATAACCCTAATAAATCTGCTTTTTGTACAATGCCTTCAGGAGTCACATCGACTCCCTCTAATCCAACCTAAAATAAAATACTCTAAATTAATTAACTTCTTACCAAGTTACCCTGGCACCCAAATTACTTAATTGAAAATTTAATATAACCAATATCTAATTATAGCAAATGTACAAAAGTATACTTTTCTGTATTCTAGTATCTCCTTCTTATAGCTCTCTCAGGACGCGACAGCATAATCCTGAATGCACATATTTCGTGTTGGGGTAACATGCCTATGATGATATTTAGCCTCTGGCTAATACCAAATCTGAGGCTTCCCTTGCAAAGAGTAAACGCTCTGAAACAGGGATGCTCCGGCGGCGAGTCTGCTGCTTAAATATTTTTGATTAATTCTGTCGCCTCCTGGGAGGACTGCACTTAAAAATTAAAGCCTCTGAATTTTATAAGAATCATAAACCCTGATAAACATAAAAGTCTCAACTTAGCAGCTTTTCAGAGACCCTTTCCCAGTCCATAAACCCAAAGCGAGGCATTTACACAGCAACAAATAATCCTATTGCACTGTGTCACCCATGGCCAATTAAAAACAAATACTAAATTACATCAACTACCTATAATACCTGAACTAATTATTCTTTCTCCCTAAGTGTTCAATCTGGAAATAAACATGGCATTAATGGATTCTAGCAGTCCTGACGCTGCTAACTGCTTTGGATTTATGCTCTAATACAAAGCCATGTCACGGATCGGAAATTACTTCAGAAGGATGCCCTCTTAAACCTCTCCTACTTCATCATATAATGCAATCGCAATTACAATTATTGTCCAACCAAGGATCGGAAAATTACTTCAGAAAGGATGCCTCTTAACCTCTCCTATTCAATTCTCATATATTGCAATCGCAATTACAATTAATTGTCCAACCAAGGATCGGAAAACTACTTCAGAAGGATGCCTCCAAACTTCTACTCAATTATCAATACAATAACAATTATAACTAATGTACTAATTAACTAACTAAAGCACGGCCATTTAGCCCAGATAGATACACCTAGCCATAATCTAACGATATCTGTTTTTGTACAATGCCACCGGGAGTCACTTGACTCCCTTAAAATCCAATCTTGAAAAAACATAAAAACACCTTAAACTATTCATACTACCTAATTCACTATTACTCCTGTGGCATCTGTACCACTAAATTAAATTATCAATTAAATAAAAGAATATTAATATTAACAAAGAATAAAAGCCTCACTCTCTGCATTCATAAATGCTTTACTGAGTGCTCCCTGTCCATCTAGCCTTAAAAAGAATCGATTCAATTATATCTAATTTTATACATCATTTTGTTCACCTTCAGGAGTTGCTCTGACCTCCTTTAAATAAACTAAAATAATTACACTCCAAATTGTTCAGTTAGCTTCTGTTTTTAAGTTACACCTGTACCTAAATTACAGGATTAAATTAACACTATTGCAATCAAAGTGTTCTATTATTTGCCTCTCAAAAGGTGACAACATAACCCTGAATGCACTCTTAGCGGGGCAACATGCCTATGATGATAGTAATTCTTATGGCCAAATAATGTTAATTACTAACTATATTAAGCATAAACAAAATACAAATACCCAAACTAATAATTCTTTTTCTCCCTTCCACAGTGTCCAACTTGTGAAATAAACATGACAGTTTTGATGTCTACTGGAGCTGACGTTGCCATTTAATGCTAGCCTGTTAAGTCATAGAAATAAACATGGCATTATGGATTCTAGCAGTCCTGATGCTGCTAACTGATTTGGATTTATTCTCTAATACAAGCCATGTTCTCGGTTCGGAAAACTACTTCAGAAGGATGCCTCCAATAAACCTCTCCCACTTCATCATATAATGCAATCGCAATTACGATTATTGTCCAACCAAGGATCGGAAAACTACTTCATGTCCAATTAATGAATAAACATGGAAGTTATGGGTCCTATTAGAGCTGACGTTGCCATTCGATTCTAGTCATAAGCTCCAATATGACGTTAAGACACCGATCGATCGAAAAACTATTCCAGAAGAACGCCTTCCAAACTCTCCCTCCTCTATTATACAATAAACATTAATTACAATCAAATTACTAAATTAAATACCCAAGCATGGCCATGGGCATGAGAGTGCACAGCCTAAATATATACACAAAGTAATAACCCTACTAAATCTGCTTTTGTACAATGCCTTCAGGAGTCACTTCGACTCCCTCCAATCCAACCTAAAATAAAATACTCTAAATTAATTAACTTCTTACCAAGTTACCCTGGCACCCAAATTACTTAATTGAAATTTAATTATAACCAATAATCTAATTATAGCAAATGTACAAAAGTATACTTTCTGTATTCTAGTATCTCCTTCTATAGCTCTCTCAGGACGCGACAGCGACATAATCCTGAATGCACATATTCGTGTTGGGGGTAACATGCCTATGATGATATTTAGCCTCTGGCTATACCAAATCTGAGGCTTCCTTGCAAAGAGTAAACGCTCTGAACAGGATGCTCGGCGCGAGTCTGCCGCTTAAATATTTTTGATTAATTCTGTCGCCTCCTGGGAGGACTGCACTTAAAAATTAAAGCCTCTGAATTTTATAAGACTCATAAACCTGATAAACATAAAAGTCTCAACTTAGCAGCTTTTCAGAGACCCTTTCCCAGTCCATAAACCCAAAGCGAGGCATTTACACAGCAACAAATAATCCTATTGCACTGTGTCACCCATGGCCAATTAAAACAAAATACTAATTACATCAAACTACCTATAAATACCTGAACTAATTATTATTCTCCCTCAGTGTTCAATCTTGGAAATAAACATGGTATTAATGGATTCTAGCAGTCCTGATGCTGCTAACTGCTCTGGATTTATGCTCTAATACAAAGCCATGTTCACGGATCGGAAAATTACTTCAGAAGGATGCCTCTTAAATCTCTCTACTTCAATATAATGCAATCGCAATCATAATTAATTATCCAACCAAGGATCGGAAAACTACTTCATGTCCAATTAATTGTGCAATCTTGGAAAATAAACATGGTATAATGGATTCTAGCAGTCCTGATGCTGCTAACTGCTCTGGATTTATGCTCTAATACAAAGCCATGTTCACGGATCGGAAAATACTTCAGAAGGATGCTCTTAAATCTCTCCTACTTCATCATATAATGCAATCGCAATCATAATTAATTATCCAACCAAGGATCGGAAAACTACTTCATGTCCAATTAATGTATAAAATGGAAGTTATGGGTCCTATTATAGCTGACGTTGCCATTCGATTCTAGTCATAAGCTCCAATATGACGTTAAGACACTGATCGAAAAAACTATTCCAGAAGAACGCCTTCCAAAACTCTCCCTCCTCTATATACAATATAACATTAATTACAACCAAATACTAAATTAAAAAACCCAAGCATGGCCATGGGCATGAGAGTGCACAGCCTAAATTATATACACAAAGTAACAACCCTACTAAATCTGCTTTTGTACAATGCCTTCAGGAGTCACTTCGACTCCCTCTAATCCAACCTAAATAAAATAAAATACTCTAAATAATTAACTTCTTACCAAGTTACCCTGGCACCCAAATTACTTATTGAAATTTAATATAAACCAATAATCTAATTATAGCAAATGTACAAAAGTATAATTTTCTGTATTCTAGTATCTCCTTCTTATAGCTCTCTCAGGACGCGACAGCAGAATCCTGAATGCACTATTCGTGTGGGGTAACATGCCTATGATGATATTAGCCTCTGGCTATACCAAATCTGAGGCTTCCTTGCAAAGAGTAAACGCTCTGAACAGGGATGCTCCGGCGCGAGTCTGTGCTTAAATATTTTGATTAATTCTGTCGCCTCCTGGGAGGACTGCACTGAAAAATTTAAGCCTCTGAATTTATAAGAATCATAAACCTGATAAACTAAAAAGTCTCAACTTAGCAGTTTTCAGAGACCCTTTCCCAGTCCATAAACCCAAAGCGAGGCATTTACACAGCAACAAATAATCCTATTGCACTGTGTCACCCATGGCCAATTAAAACAAAATACTAATTACATCAAACTACTTAAATACCTGAACTAATTATTCTTTCTCCCTCAGTGTTCAATCTTGGAAATAAACATGGCATTAATGGATTCTAGCAGTCCTGACGCTGCTAACTGCTTTGGATTTATGCTCTAATACAAAGCCATGTTCACGGATCGGAAAATTACTTCAGAAGGATGCCTCTTAAACCTCTCCTACTTCATCATATAATGCAATCGCAATTACAATTAATTGTCCAACAAGGATCGGAAATTACTTCAGAAGGATGCCTCTTAAACCTCTCTACTTCATCATATATGCAATCGCAATTACAATTAATTGTCCAACCAAGGATCGGAAAACTACTTCAGAAGGATGCCTCCAAAACTTCTACTCAATTATCAATACAATAACAATTATAACTAATGTACTAATTAACTAACTAAAGCACGGCCATTTAGCCAGACTGATACACTAGCCATAATCTAACGATATCTGTTTTTGTACAATGCCACCGGGAGTCACTTGACTCCTTAAAATCCAATCTTGAAATAAACATAAAAACACCTTAAACTATCATACTACCTAATTCACTATTACTCCTGTGGCATCTGTACCACTAAATTAAATTATCAATAAATAAAAGAATATTAATATTAACAAAGAATAAAAGCCTCACTTTCTCTGCATTCATAAATGCTTTACTGAGTGCTCCCTGTCCATCTAGCCTTAAAAAGAATCGATTCAATTATATCTAATTTTATACATCATTTTGTTCACCTTCAGGAGTTGCTCTGACTTCCTTTAAATAAACTAAAATAATTACACTCCAAATTGTTCAGTTAGCTTCTGTTTTTAAGTTACACCTGTACCTAAATTACAGGATTAAATTAACACTATTGCAATCAAAGTGTTCTATTATTTGCCCTCTCAAAAGGTGACAACATAACCCTGAATGCACTCTTAGCAGGGCAACATGCCTATGATGATAGTAATACTTATGGCCAAATAATGTAATTACTAACTATATTAAACATAAACAAAATACAAATACCCAAACTAAAATTCTTTTCTCCCTTCCACAGTGTCCAACTTGTGAAATAAACATGACAGTTTTGATGTCTACTGGAGCTGACGTTGCCATTTAATGCTAGCCTGTTAAGTCATAGAAATAAACATGGCATTTATGGATTCTAGCAGTCCTGATGCTGCTAACTGATTTGGATTTATTCTCTAATACAAGCCATGTTCCGGTTCGGAAACTACTTCAGAAGGATGCCTCCAATAAACCTCTCCCACTTCATCATAAATGCAATCACAATTACGATTAATTGTCCAACCAAGGATCGGAAAACTACTTCATGTCCAATTAATGAATAAACATGGAAGTTATGGGTCCTATTAGAGCTGACGTTGCCATTCGATTCTAGTCATAAGCTCCAATATGACGTTAAGACACCGAATCGAAAAACTATTCCAGAAGAACGCCTTCCAAACTCTCCCTCCTCTATTATACAATAAAACATTAATTACAATCAAATTACTAAATTAAATAACCCAAGCATGGCCATGGGCATAAGAGTGCACAGCCTAAATTATATACACAAAGTAAAACCCTACTAAATCTGCTTTTGAACAATGCCTTCAGGAGTCACTTCGACTCCCTCCAATCCAACCTAAAATAAAATACTCTAAATTAATTAACTTCTTACCAAGTTACCCTGGCACCCAAATTACTTAATTGAAATTTAATTATAACCAATAATCTAATTATAGCAAATGTACAAAAGTATACTTTCTGTATTCTAGTATCTCCTTCTTATAGCTCTCCAGGACGCGACAGCATAATCCTGAATGCACATATTCGTGTTGGGGTAACATGCCTATGATGATATTTAGCGTCTGGCTATACCAAATCTGAGGCTTCCTTGCAAAGAGTAAACGCTCTGAACAGGGATGCTCCGGCGCGAGTCCGCCGCTTAAATATTTTTGATTAATTCTGTCGCCTCCTGGGAGGACTGCACTTAAAAATTAAAGCCTCTGAATTTATAAGAATCATAAACCTGATAAACATAAAAGTCTCAACTTAGCAGCTTTTCAGAGACCCTTTCCCAGTCCATTAATCCAAAGCGAGGCATTACACAGCAACAAATAATCTTATTGCACTGGGTCACCCATGGCCAATTAAAACAAAATACTAATTACATCAAACTACCTATAAATACCTGAACTAATTATTATTTCTCCCCCAGTGTTCAATCTTGGAAATAAACATGGTATTAATGGATTCTAGCAGTCCTGATGCTGCTAACTGCTTTGGATTTATGCTCTAATACAAAGCATGTTCACGGATCGGAAAATTACTTCAGAAGGATGCCTCCTTAAACCTCTCCTACTTCATCATATATTGCAATCGCAATTACAATTAATTGTCCAACCAAGGATCGGAAAATACTTCAGAAGGATGCCTCCAAAACTTCTACTCAATTATCAATACAATAACAATTATAACTAATGTACTAATTAACTAACAAAAGCACGGCCATTTAGCCCAGATAGATACACCTAGCCATAATCTAAACGACATCTGTTTTGTACAATGCCACGGGAGTCACTTGACTCCCTTAAAATCCAATCTTGAAATAAACATAAAAACACCTTAAACTATCATACTACCTAATTCACTATTACTTGTGGCATCTGTACCACTAAATTAAATTATCAATTAAATAAAAGATATTAATATTAACAAAGAATAAAAGCCGTACTTTCTCTGCATTCATAAATGCTTACTGAGTGCTCCCTGTCCATCTAGCCTTAAAAAGAATCGATTCAATTATATCTAACTTATACATCATTTTGTTCACCCTCAGGAGTTGCTCTGACTTCCTTAAATAAACTAAAATAATTACACTCCAAATTGTTCAATAGCTTCTGTTTTTCAAGTTACCCCTGTACCCAAATTACAAAATTAAAATAACTTTATCGCATTCAAATAATTTCTATCAAAACTCACTCAAAACTCTCTCAAAAGGAGACAACACAATCTGGAATGCACATACTCATAGCAGACAACTTGCCTATTTTATAATAAAATACATGGCCAAATAATACTAATTACTAACTAAATAGCAAAAACAAATACCCAATATAATAATTATTTTTCTGCCCTCCACAGTGTCCAATTAAGGAAATAAACATGGCAATTATTGTGTCTATTAGAGCTGACGTTGCCATCCGATTCTAGCCTATGCAATCATGGAAATAAACATGGCATCTATGATTCTAACAGACTGATCTGCTAACTGCTTTTGGATTTATGCACAAATACAAAGCCATGTTCACGTATTGTGTCCATCAAGGAAATAAAACATGACCCGATGCGCTGCTATGCTATTGGATCTATGCTCTAATACCACGCCATGACCTTGGATCGGAAAACTATCCGGAAGAATCCGTCAATGGGAACCCTGTCAGTTTAATTAAGAATATCTTAAGAATCAATAAAAAACTAAGCGTATATAAATATAAATATAAGAAAATATAATTATAACTCTAATGGATTCTCTAGGCTGTCGTGATTCCCATTATGAACATATGCTTATGGTGTGGTAATCGTGACTCTTGCAGATTATAAGTAACATACATGTCTGCGTGCATGTAAAAAATATTTAACCCAACCTCCCCCACTCCTATAAACCTATATAAAAACCCCCTAACTGAGAAATTTCAGTATAAACAATAGAAACTCTCTTAGAGTCAACCTTCCATCCGAAATAAATCCTCTGCTGCCAAAGCTAACCTGCTGTTGATCCTATCCCATATGAGGTATAGGACACTAGCAGATAGCATTTTATACTAACTATCAATCCCATTGGGAAGCTCTGGCCTACGGGACAGAGCTTCTCAAAGAGATAGCTCCTTCC